>NW_025726148.1:3065000-3162500 GCF_021461395.2 Schistocerca americana | reverse complement strand
CACACACCTACCCATTCATCTCTGCTCTGCTCATACACTTACCTCACCACAATACTACTAGGTGACATTCAGTCTAATTTTGCACAATAATAGTTTCATTTAGGCTAATCTGTGTAGAGATACAGGTTTACTGACAACTCTTGTGAAACTTAATTTTCCCTGAAACAATAGACAGTGCATACATGTAAATGTTAGCTAGCAGATCACACTGTACTCTGTATGTCTACATACTCTTCAATGAAACTCTAACATTAGTTCTAATTACTGGGCAGCTACTCACCATCTGTGTTAGCTATTTCTAGATGAGTTTGATTTGGTCAGTCCTCTACCAGATCAGTTCTCTCTCCTCAGGATGCACAGCTGACTGTCTTCGCCTCCTGCTGCGTGGAGGCCAGCTCAGCCAAATAGTGACCAGATTGTGCTCTGTGCCAGCAGCCAGTGCTGTAACGAAACACGTGTCACTCTGTAATCTTATGGCATGTACTGAATAAAAGAGGCACTGTTTTAACTTCTCTTATTGAATCCTCAATGTACCAAAATTTCAACATAGTATGCTACACACTAAAATAGGTGTAATACCAGATTAATAATGAACTTGGAAATAGCAGCCCAATCTAAAGTGATACAGCTGTATACAGGCAAGGAGAGAAATAACATTCTCCACACACCAAGATTATATCGAGGAACTGAAAAATTATAAGATGACACTGTTTATGATCATTCAGTGAAAGCAACATGTGGGTCTGGTGAACATTATACTTTTTTTGGCTACACAATTGCTCTACAATTCAGACACATTAATTAATCACTCTATGAACAAAACACAGCAGGCAACAAAGGATGCTGTTTGAATACAAGTGAAATAATGTAGGCCTCTACTCACAAATTTGTGAGTACAGACAAACATGTAAATGTTAGCTAGCAGATGGTACTGTACTCTGTATGTCTACATAATCTTCAATGAAACTCTAACATTAGTTCTAATTACTGGGCACTGAGTGTCCTCTGCACACAATTAGAGCCACAGGAAATGTTAACAGAGAAACAATATGGTACAACAATGTCAGTGCACTATCACATACCACAGTAACAATATTATGAAAAGCATAGTTGTCACTCACCATATATCAGAGATGCTGCATCACAGATAAGAACAACGAAAAGGTGGCCACAAAATAAGCTTCCTGTCAACACTACCTCTGTTAAAGCATCTCCACTATTTAGTGAGTAACAAGTATCCTTTGCATAATATTGTTACATTCCATCCTAGATTTTCCATTTATTGATTTTCTATATTATGCTACCATTGGTAGGAACCAGAAACAAACGAGTATCATTCTGACATCACATACATCTTCAGATTTCTCATCCTGTCCACCATAAACCACTGTGTCAAGAGTGTTCTCAGAGACTGTAATTACCGAGTACTTGGCAGAGGCTGCTAGGTGACACTTTCAGTCAATATGTCTATCCTACACACTCTAAAACCCGCATCATTTAGAGAAGCTGTTATTCCTAATTCTCTTGTGATGTTCACAGATCCATATGTGTTGCAACAAATTACAGGTTGTCCCACTCAAATCACTCTGATTTCAAGGACCCAGGAGAGAAAAACCACAGTAGATATGACTATGAGAAATACACCACACTTTAGAGCATCTCAAAGAATTTATATTCATTCTCAGAAGTGCTAAGTATCAATGCCAGAGTGCAGCATGGTCACAGTCACATGAAGTGAAAATGGCAACTACACAGCAATGCGCAAGCAGTAGTATGGCTTTCAGGCATATTAGTGTGCACAGAAATTACTGTGGAGCGTATGAATGTTATCCACCTGATGTGAAAACAATTGGGAAATGGTATAGGAAGTTTCTGGCAACAGGATAGTGTTCTGAAACATACCGGTGGTGCATGTTATGGATTTTCAGAAGAGACAGTGCAGGGCAACAGACAAATGTTTCTCAGAATCCCACGTAAGTCAATTCCTCAATCATCTAGGCAACTTGATATATTTCAGTCAACATTGCATCATGTAGTTCGCCAGCATCTACATATGTATGATTACAAAGTGCAAACTCTGCAACATCTGACAACGAATGCCAAACCACACTAACGACAATTTGCTACAGATATGCTACAGCATATTGATATGGATACCAGTTTTTATAGGAACATGATTATAATCAGATGGGGCAATCTTTCCTCTGTCAGGATGTGTTAACAGCCATAATGTTCGGATTTGAGGTTATCTCAATCTGCACACTGTCGTTCAACATGTTTGTGACAGCCCTAAACTAAACATCTGGTGTGGGCTAATGCATGAGAGGATTGTTGAGACATTTGTCTTTGTTGAACAAAAAGTGAATGGGTCAGAGTCTCTGGACATTTTGGAGCAGTTTGTTTAGCTTCAGATACTAGACTTGTAACCCAACATCATTTTTCAACAAGACGGAGCTCCACCACATTCGTCAATGGCTGTTCTCAAGTTCCTGGGAAGGAAATTTCCCAGTCATTGGATCAGACACAGAACTCATTGTCTGGCCACCACATTCACCTGACATTATGCTGCTTGATTTCTTCATGTGGGGATTTGTGAAAGACCACGTGTGTGACTGAAGTTGTCACATTTCTACATTGCGACATCATATCACTAATTCAATTGAAACAGTAACAGAGGAAACGTTACAAAGAACTTAGTACAAAAATGCATATTGACTCTATATTCTTCATGCTGCAATTGGTTCACATGTAGAGGTGTGCTAATGATAAATAAATAAATTTTCCAAGATGCTCTACAATTTGGTGCATTTTTCATTGTAGTATCTACTGTAGTTTTTTCCCCTGGGCCTTTGAAATCAGGGAGGTGTGAGTGGGACACCCTGTAATTGGCTGTTCAGAGGATAAACTGGCTGTTTGAAATTTTGGGAAATGATTTTTACCACAGTGAAAATTTTCTTTTTTCAATGATTCCCAGCTGAAATTGCTAATCTTAACTGTGACACTTTCTCAACTGATTCCAGGTAATGCATAATGAGCTACCTTTCTTTGAACTCTGTGTGTCATTTGTCAGTGCTCTCTGGTAATGAACCAAAACCACTCAAGAATGCTCTAGAACAGTATCAACTAGTACAGTGGGACTAGTTTTACTAGTGGATTTGTTATGCTCACTGAATCTTCTGTCAGTAGAACACCATCCTTAGCACTCTTTCCTTACAACCATTTTTAAATCATTATTCTAAAGTAACCTTCTGTTTACTCTAAACACAATATATTTAGTTGAATCAACAAACCTGAACTTTTTGCCATTTATCATATTGTTATCATATTGTATTACAAAGAGATCTAGAAACATCAAATAAGAAGAAAAATTCTGAGGATGAAACCTATATTGCTAGAACCAGAGAGAGAGAGAGAGAGAGAGAGAGAGAGAGAGAGAGAGTGTGAGTGTGAGTGTGAGTGTGAGTGTGAGTGTGAGTGTGAGTGTGAGTGTGAGTGTGAGTGTGAGTGTGAGTGTGAGTGTGAGTGTGAGTGAGAGAGAGAGAGAGAGAGAGAGAGAGAGAGAGAGATATTGTACTTTCACCTGTAGCATCATAATGCCAATGAGCTGCATCCCCAAACTGCCATTCAGCTGGACACTGCACATATTGTACTCAATCTAGGGCTTGGTTTCCCAACTCCATTTGATACTGCTGCATTTCATGGTCAGATTTCAGTTCCTCTCTATTTGCCTCCGCTTTCTCTCACAGTTGCAACAATTAGTGATTCAACTGTATAAAGATATACACATTCAGTTAATACAGATTACTGTTATTTTTCACTGAGGTGACAAGCATACAACAGAATCGCATTCACTTCCAACAAATCATACAAGTCAGAAAACTCACATAATGTCAATGATCTGCTAACAGTAAATTCTTTACTGCTTTTCACTGTAAATATTGGGATGTAAACTATAAACTGCAGTAATGTGACAAATGTTATTACAGTTTTGACACAGAACTGAAAACCAAATAAAAAAAGTGTTTTAAGTGAAGTAAACTGTACATGAGAAGTGTCCTTGTTCAAGACAGATCTGTAGCTTAGTACCAAAAATGAGTCTTACAGAAAATGAAATTCATCATTTTTGAAGACTAAAACATAGTTATATCCAAATATTTAATGGTGACACACAAATCATTACTAAACCTATTTTTCAACATAACTTCCACCAGAAGTGAGAAACCTATTATATCACTGGACAAAATTTTAATCCTTGTGTTGTAGAAGCCTGCTGACTGGGAATGGAAGCAGAATCTCAGGCTTGTTGAGCTCTTTCTTCATTGTGAAAATGCTGAACTAATGACAGGAACTTCTTGAGGTGAAAGAAAAGATGAAATATGCTGGGAGTAAAATCAGGACTGTGAGTAGGTTGGTAAACCAACTCCCTGCTGAACTACTCCAGAATAGATGTTGTGTGCCAAATTGTATGTCAGTGAGCACTGTCACAGATCAACTTCATACAAGCACTGAGCATCTTGCCACTCAGATTCAGTGGGTCATTGAAATATCCATTGTTTCACAATAATGGACAGCATTACATGTTTCACTTCTATGCATCAAGTCAGTGTGCACAATGCCCTTCCTCTCCCAGAACACTGAGCGCATCAATACTATCTGCTATAACTTTATCCTGACCATTTATCTACTGTGACACCAACACATTGATTGGTACCGAGTTTCTTGGACACAGTGAGTAACCCACATCACATCTCCTGTTAAAAGCTTATTGAGAAACCTATTGCCACCATCACAGTACATCTCTCAAAGTGTCAGTGGTGTTCCCATGTCATTCAGTTTCATGATCTCATATGATGTATTTTGGTACGTGCCTGATGCACACTTCTTTCAAGAGCAAGTGCTCAGTGCCAATTTCATACATCAAGGATCGCATTATCTGGGGAGGAAGGCTGCCAAGCTCTGTAATTGTCGAGTGTCGGTTTTCCATAATTCACCATCACACCGCCTCCACAATTCTGTCATGGTGGACAGTCAGTCGCAACCTCCTTCAATATGGAGACTGTTGTATGTATGCTGTTTCCACAGCACATTTTCACATTATTGTGAAAATTATTTGGATTCTTCAGTAACAGTAGCACAATGTTTTGCAACTTGTGCCCCTTAGTCACTTATAATGATGAATTTTGCATCTATTTAGTCATCATCATGTCATTAGTTTTTGATTTATACAGTGATGTCCAACTCTGAGTTTGGAAACTTGTATCTGTATGTTAACCAACTGAAGACAAGCTGGAGACCAGTGTTGTGTCAAATAATGTCAGTTTTATAGTGACTGCTAGCAGTTATTATCCGGTTCCCTAATTCTGTTTCCAGTGTGACAGTACGGCACTATACCATCATTCCTGGAGGGTCCCACAAAAACTGTAATAAACACAGCTATCACTCTCAGAGCATATACGACATTCAATTGCCACTGATGACCACCTCCCTCAGCCCAAGCACATCCTACTTGACATACTGTATAGAGCAGTAAGATACACATTGATATAAGTCATAACAATTGAGATGATTTTTGTTTTCAGTTTTTTTTATTATTATGCATAAGCATCAACAAAAGTTTCTCTTATCATTTTAGGTACTGTATACCTCCTCTTCTTCCCTACACACAAAATCAAATCATTTAACTTATAACTGTATCAATACTAAATGTAAGCTTTCTTCTTGCTTCATTAGGCATATATCACTCACCTTCTCAGTTATCCATTGGCCTTTATTGTCACACTCACTAAGCGGTTTGTGGAGGGACAATGCTTGAACACGTGTTGCTTCCTCAGTTTAGCAAACTTGGAGTTAATAGTAGTAGTAGTAGTAGTAGTAGTAGTAACCTGTAATGGCCAGCCATTTGACAACATGTGGACAATTTTCAAGCTATTATGAGGAAGAGATAACAGTCTAATTTGGTCATTTAGGTTAATCAACATTTTAAACAAATAACTGTTGGAAGACGTTTCACGCTGTTGCTTGCCTGTGGAGTTTGACAGTCCTCCTCTCCCAGCTGGGCCGTCTGCCATTGCAGGGCTTCTACAGCTCCCACACAGTTCTTCAGCACCTCTGTCACATCTTCATGCTTCTGCTGCAGCTACGGCACATTGACTTCTTCGTGGCTGATACCTTCACTCAAAGTGAGCCACAGTGCATCTGACATTCAAATGCAGACATCATCTGAATCTGCAAAGAATTGGAAAAAGATACAGACACACACTAAATTTCTGGGGGGGTTTCCAAAAATCATAAACATTATCAACACAACGAAGTTACATGTGTCAAACAAAAGTTAATTTTACAGACCATCTTTCTTTCCCCACAAGCTACAGAGAGAATAAGAACAAAAGGTAGGCCACTCCACAGGAATTAAGAGTGCGAGCTCTTAATGTTGGTCTACAGCTCCTGTGGTAGCTGAAAAGGGGAAGACACACCACAACAAGGGAGCTGATCAACTTGCAGACTTACCTCGAACATACATCTGAAGACCATACTCCAAATTTCATATGCCTGAGTACTGAGCACTCTCCACAAGCCAACTGGGACAGCAACACCACTCTACATAGGGTTGACTTAGCAGTCCAATGCTCAAAGCTCATTGATCAACTACCTGGCCACAGGGAACCGACGGGGAAGGGGGCGGGGGTACTTCTTATCAGAGAGGTAAACGTACTAAGTGTGAAGAACTGAAATGCATGTGGTTCATGTTGGGCACCTAATCTGGCTGCGGCTCATCAAGAGCTTGGTTAATGACACTCTTTCATTATTTAAGAATGTGATATACTGCACTCATGAACAATTCAATTCTGTAATATTTCACACATAGCATGTTCTACGTCTGTATTTACAACTCCGATATTATTTTCATTACATTCACGTATGTGTTAGTGCAGAAGTATTATAAAACCATTTGTTCTCAGATGTTGATACTTCAAAGTTGCCATGTAGGATTTGTGTGGTTATTTGTGTAACTGGCAACACTGGAAATTTTATTACAATTGTCATTAGCAGTATTAATATTGATAATTTAGTTAGTAAAAAGAGTTTGGAATAAGTAAACTGAAAAAAGGTTTTAAGTGGGAACAGTTTCTGTTAATATGTTAATATTTATTTATTTATTTATTGTTCTGTGGGACCTAATTAAGGAGAAGTCTCCATGGTCATGGAGCAAGTCTATACACGAAATTATGACATAATATTAGAAACAGATAAAATGAAATATAAAAAAAATATATTCAGGTGACAAGTTGTAAGTTTAAATAAAGAAAATAAACAATGCAATACTGGAATTTGCTTAATTTTTTAGCTCTTCCAGGAGCTCCTTGACAGAATAGAAGGAGTGAGCCATGAGGAAACTCTTCAGTTTAGACTTAAAAGAGTTTGGGCTACTGCTAAGATTTTTGAGTTCTTGTGGTAGCTTATTGAAAATGGATGCAGCAGAATACTGCACTCCTTTCTGCACAAGAGTCAAGGAAGTGCATTCCACATGCAGATTGGATTTCTGCCTAGTATTAACTGAGTGAGAGCTGCTAACTCTTGGGTTAGGCTAATATTGCTAACAACAAATGACATTAAAGAAAATATATACTGTGAGGGCAATGTTAGACTTCCCAGACTATTGAATAGGGGTCAACAAGAGGTTATCGAACTTACACCACATATAGCTCGAACAGCCTGTTTTTGAGCCAAAAATACCCTTTTTGAATCAGAAGAATTACCCCAACAAATAATACCAGACGATGTAAGCGTATGAAAATATGCGAAGTAGACTACTTTTTGTGTTGAAGTATCACTTATTTCAGCCACTGTTCGAATGGTAAATAAAGCAGCATTTAGTTTCTGAACAAGATCCTGGACATGGGCTTTCCACAACAGCTTACTATCTATCCGAACGCCTAGGAACTTGAACTGCTCCGTCACGCCTATAATATGCCCTTTCTGTCTGATCAAAATATCGGTTCTTGGTGAATTGTGAGTTAGAAGCTGTAAAAACTGAGTCTTACTGTGATTTAGCATCAAATTATTTTTTGCAAGCCACGAACTTATTTCATGAACTACATTATTTGTTACTGCTTCAATATTACACACAAGATCCTTCACTATCAAGCTGGTGTCATCAGCAAACAGAAATATTTTTGAATAACCTTTAATACTAGAAGGCATATCATTTATATAAATAAGAAACAGCATCAGCCCCGGCACCGACCCTTGGGGAACGCCCCACTTAACAGAGCCCCATTGGGACTGAACATCACTACCACTCTCAGTATTGTGGATAATTACCTTCTGCTTTCTGTTCTTAAAGTAAGAGGCGAACCAATTGTAAGCTACTCCCCTTACTCCATAATGGTCCAACTTCTGCAGTAATATTGAAATGATTGGAGTGGCTTTATAATGTAATACCTTTTAACACATGTTGTTCATGGTAAGGAACTTTATTATGTTGGAAAATGTTGATAAAATTTGGAAAGAGTGATATTATTGTACACAGCAGTTCATTTAAATAACATGGATCAATAGTCCTAAAACCTGGAAACAACTTTTCAGACAGTAATATCACAGCACTAAGACTCAAACTGTAGCGATTTGAGAATTTCCGCGTAAATTCTAGAACCGCTCGTCCTTCTACCATTGCGAATACAGGATATTTTATAAATAAGTGTGAGAGAATGTACATACTGTGTGACATGTTTTTGTTTGCAGGCTTCAAAAGAGTCACGAACACAAGGTAGATGTGATGGTATCAAGTGTTTGCCGCTCGCACCACGGAAGCTGTATTGGAAGAAAACGAGTGTTAAAGTATCTCATGGTTTTTTTAATATCATTGACTATTGTAACAAGAAAAAAGAAGAACAGTTGAATTATTGTTAAATAAACTTCACATATTGGACTAGCTAGAGGCAAGACAGGTTCATATTTTGTGTGGTTGTAGTACCAAATATATTGCAGATGTTTTTAATCAAGCCTAACACAGGAGGAGTCAGTTGACTTGCAAGTATTCTAATGCTTTGTTATTTGTGGAAGTTAAAATATATCAAGACAATTAAAAGTATTATGTGAGTATCCACTTATTTCATGAGGGGAGGGAGGTAGAGTAGGGGGAGGGGGAGGGGGAGGGGGAGATAGAGAGAGAGAGAGAGAGAGAGAGAGAGAGAGAGAGAGAGAGAGAGAGAGAGAGAGAGAGAGAGAGAGAGAGAGAGAGAGAGAGAGTGTGTGTGTTACTAATAAAATCTGTTAACCAGCAGTACTCTTCAGAGAAGGAGGTTTCGAAGATCGAGAGAGCCAGATAGCCAGATAAGATATCCACAGAAGAAGATTGGCTGTGCAGATCAAGTAAGTCAACTGAAGTGAGAGAGTTGTGAAAATTGCATGTAATGCAATTTCACACAGCTCTCCAGGTCATTTAAAAGTTAAAAAGTGTTAGAAAGTGGCAACCAGTTAAAAGGGCTTGAAAAAACAGTAATTTTGAGATTAAATCCAAGAAGAAGATACGATGTGTTGCCATAGTGACCAGGTATAGCAGGACAAGAGAACTGTTTCACAGAATTGGATTCTGCCTAAAAAATTCAAAGGGCAAAAATTAATGAACACAATAAAAGAGAAGATGTAAGGAAGATGTAATGTTAAAAGAAGAAAAAGAAGATTCCCACATATTACACTAAGAATAAATACGACAAGAATAGTTCATCTAAGAAGATCTGGTGTGGGGTGTAAGTAAATCTTGAACGCATCACAGGGACGCAGACATGGGAACCAGCGTAAGTCTGATGATGCCGGCACTAGTCGGTAATCACCAGTGCTGATTCCACATATGCCTGCTGACACTGATGCTGAAAACAACATTCGATGCTGCCGGTGCCAGTGCTGTTCAATGGTGCTGATTACGCATCCACTCACCAACGCAGCTAGAACTCTACACCGGGTGAGTGCAGAATAATAACTGTTTCAGTGTGAAGTTAAAGAAACTGTTGAATAATAGAGTGTTAGTATAGTTATTACACTCAGTGTAGAATTTTTTGATGATTACTAGATCTAAAGGTAAGAAGAATATGGATAATAAACAGAGAATTGGGGAAACATCAGAACCAGCCATGGCAATGAAAATGAGTAAGGAGATGACAGACTGGTCTGAGGTAGTAAAATTAATCAACACCCAAAGTGCAGATTCAGCAGCTTTAAGAAAGGACCTAAGTCTAAAATTAGACTCAATAGATACTCAATTAAATGATAAAATAGATGAAGGGTGTCTCTTTGAGAAATGAAATAAGTGCAACTTTAAGGGAAAAACTCTATGCACAGAGTTCTACTTTAAGTAGAGAAATAGACGCAGTGAATACTCAAATTATAAATTGGATGTTCAGAATAGAACTTTAGGATTGTTAAGTGTTAAAGTAGATTCACAAAGTAAAGACTTAGGTAATTTATGTGAAGCTACGGCTAATTTGAAGACTGAATTTGACACTTTAACTACTAAAGTAGAGAATTTTAAAATAGATTTGAAAGAGGAATTAACTAGTTTGTTAAGCAGTCATGTAAAGTCACAGAGTAACCACTTTTAGGATGTTAGTGTGATAGTGAATGTGATACTGAATATGAATGTGATAATGTAGAATCTGAATTTAGTGAGAAGTTAGGATCATTTCAGAATGTATGTAATGTTACATTTGTTGCTGTAAACAAAATACTGCACCTGTGAAAAACAGGGTAAGTTAATACCAATAGTCCAATAGCAAATTGCTTGCATTAACACTCTAGTAGGTACTGTGGAAAGAAACTTTCAAGAGAAATTAGAAACCTCAGACATAATTAATATGAGTAGTCTGGAGGAACAGGTAGAGGAAATAATTGACCAAAAAATTGCCGTGAGAGTAATCTGAAAACATGTCTCCTGCCTTATCCATTGAACTCAATGATACCAAGAAATGTATGGATGAATTATGGAAGGAATTCAAACATATTCAGGACAAGGTAGATAAGAGGATAACTTCTCCTAATGTGGTATTAACTAGTGAGGTAGTGATGGATTTACAATGGGGAGCCAATTCAGGGTTATCTAAGCAATTGCCTAAGTTTAAGCCAGATGGGGAAGTACATCCTACCTATTTTTTGGAAAGGTTCAACCAAGCAATGCCCAAGAACTGGGAAAATTCAAAAAAGATTGTGTTTGCTGTTGGGTATCTGTTAGGGGAAGTCTCAGAGTGGGGAATGGTAAACAACACAAACTTTTCCTCTTGGGAAGATTTTCAAAAGAAGTTTAAAGAGAAGTATTGGTCAGCAAGTGCCCAGGAAAGCTATTATCAGACTTGTGGGAACCAAAGTATTACAGTAATATGTGGGGAACAATGAGAAAGTATTTTGACTGGCATTTAACATGAGCAAAATACTTTGACAAACCAATGGAGGGAGAGGGGTTAGTTCGAATTTTAATTAGACTATTGAACATTTACCGGAGGAAGAATATATTATGTAGTGGGTGGAGAATGATTGAAGTATTATCATATTTTGTGGATGCACTTGATCCCATTAACTATGCAGGAATTTGTGGCAAGTAATAATAGAGCACAAAGTGATAATATAGCATGCCAAGCTGGTAACCAACCGGTGATTACTAGTAATGAGGAAAACGTAGTGAGATGTGGATACAGGGCTGGGGTCCAGTCCTACAGATACACTAGGAATCCTGGTTTATAATAAGTATCTTAATTTCTCACACAAAATACCAACAAAAGAATGGTTCTTACTGGAAGAACCAAACTTGACTATCAATATTACACAACCAATAACAGTAGGAAACATGGAGACTTTTGAAGTTAACATATTTACAGATTCAGGGAGTGAGGTGTTACTCATTTCTAGCACATTCTTTAACTTATTACAAACTAAAAATCACTTACCTCTGTTACCATTAACAGGAGTTCACACAGTTGGTACAGCAGTAATGAAGAGCACAGTTGTGGGCAGTCCAGCAAGAGGTGGACGACTGTCATTTGGGAGTCACAGTGACACTCAGGTGGGTTCTCACGACAGAGTGGGTAACCATGCATTAGCCACGTATGGCCAATACAGAGCTGGCAGAGGACAACTGATTCCCTGTGAGAGGCTTGCATGGAAGACTTCCACACATTCATGGTCTCCTTAATACACAATTTGTTGTGTGTGCTGTTATGTCATTCCATCTCCCAAAGCCAAAAAACCATGTGGTGTAAGACAGAATGCAAGTCAGCTTTGGAGATGCCTATCTCCTGAAGACGTTTCTGTGTTTCCTGTTTGGCCAGCCTGTCAGCAAGTTCATAGATGGGAATTCTGACATGTGCTGTGGTCCACACAAACACCATGGAACAGCAGGACTGTTCCAGGGCATAGATGTACTCCTGAATGGACGCTACCAGAGGTTGGTGGGGATGGCACTGGTCGATAGCTTGTAGGCTGCTCAATGAATCAGTAAACAGGAGAAATGACTCACCAGGGCACGAGCGGATGTACTCAAGAACACGAGATATAATTCGGATGCTCAGGGGAACTATGAGTGTGTGCTGTGTAACTGGAGGGTAGTTGCGCATGTCTGATCTGCAGTGGAAGAACACCAGCCTCCACCAGTATGCTAGTCACTGGACTCGTCCTAAAAGCTCCTGTCACTAATGGAACCCCACAGTGGTGCACAGGGTCAAGTAAATGCAATGCTGAAGGAGCTGCCAAACCATAAACCACACTTCCGTAGTCAATTCAGGATTGGACAAGGGCTCTGTAGAGCTGCAGCAGCATACAGTGATCTGCACCCCAATTATTATTGATCAAGCAATGGAAGGCATTGAGGTGCTGCCAGCACTTCTGCTTAAGCTGACGAAGATGAGGGAGCCAAGTCAATTGAATGTTGAAACCCAGTCCTAGGAATTGAGGCTCCACTACAGTAAGTGGATCGTCATTAAGGTGAAGTGTGTGTTCTGGTACGATGCTGACAGAAATGCACGACACGACTTTGCGGCTGAAAACTGAAAGCTGTGGGCTAATGCCCATGACTGCACCTTGTGGATGGCGCCACTCAGCGAAAACAGTACTGGGGCAGCAGTATGAAATGCAGAAGTAGTCTGCATACAGAGGAGGTGAGACGGAGGGCCCAACAGCTGCTGCTAGACTGTTAATGGCCACTAAAAATAGAGAGACACTCAATACAGAGCCCTGCGGGACTCCATTCTCCAGGATATGGATGGAACTATGGGAGTCACCAACTTGGACATGGAAAGTATGGAGCGACAGGAAGTTTTGGATAAAAAGCCAGAGTGGTCGCCGGAGACCCCACTCATACAATGTGGCAATAATATGAGGTCACCAAGTCACATCGTATGCTTTATGTAAGTCAAAAAACATGGCAATCAGGTGCGGCCATCTTGAATAGGCTGTTTGGATGGCAGACTCGATGGATACAAGATTATCAGTGGTAGGGTGACCCTGGCGGAAGCCGCCCTGACATGGAGCCAGCAAGCCACACGACTCCAGAACCCAACCCAACCGTCAACATATCATATGTTCCAGCAGCTTACAAGGAACATTGGTGAGGTTGATGGGGTGATAGCTATCCACATCAATGGGGTTTTTACCATGTTTGGCACCAGAATGATGGTGCTCTCTCGCCATTGCGATGGAAAGATGCCGTCGCACCAGATCTGGTATAAGATGATGAGAAAATGTCGCTTGTAGTCAGATGAGAAATATGTAATCACCTGGCTGTGGATGCCATCAGGCCCAGGAGCTGTGACACGGCAATGTGCAAGGGCACTAAGGAGCTCCCACTCTGTAAATGGGGCGATATAGGATTCACTGCAGTGTGTAGTGAATGAGAGGACCTTCCCTTCCAGCCACCATTTCAGTGTGTGAAAGGATGGGGGATAATTCTCTGATGCAGAGGCTCGAGCAAAGTGCTTGGCAATCGCATTTTCATCAGTACATAACTTGCCATTTATGATAACACCAGGGGCAGCTGTTGGGGCCTAGTACCCGAAAAGATGTTTGATCTTTGGGAAGGTGATGTGTGGCACCCAATGGTGAAGATCTATCTACCCAACACTCCTTCTTCCAATGTTTGATAAGGTGGCGAACACGGGCATGGAGCCATTTAAAGGCTATGAGGTGCTTCAGGGAAGGGTGCCACTTATGATATTTCAGAGCTCACCCATGCTCCTTAATTGCTTCAGCGACTTCCAGCGACCACCAAGGGACTGCCTTATGCCTCGGGCACCCTTATGAGTGAGGGACTGCATTTTCTGCCACAGACACAATTGTGCTAGGCAACTGCTCAACCATCACATCAATGTTACCACGTGGGGGAGATTCAGCAGTGACATCCAAGGTGAAAGCTTCCCAGTCCGCATTGTTCAAAGACCACCTGGGCAGGCGTCTGTGCACCTGATGCTGGGGCAGTGACATGAAGATCGGGATGTGGTCTCTACCACACAGGTCATCATGTGCTCTCCAGTAAATAGATAGGAAAAGTCCTGGGCTGCAAATTGATAAATCAATGGCCGAGTAACTACCATGAGCCACACTGAAATGTGTGGCGGCCCCAGTATTTAAGAGGCATAGGTTGGATTGCGACAGTAAAGTTTCAACATCCTTGCCTTGGCCAGTAGGCATGGTACCACCCCACAAGGGGTTATGGGCATTAAAATCTCGCAGAAGTAGGAAAGGTTTAGGGAGCTGATCAATCATTGCAGCTAATACAAGGATACCGCACCATCTGGAGGAAGGTATACATTGCAGACAGTTATTTCCCGCACTGTCCATATTATGACAGCCACAGCTTCAAGAGGGGTCTTGAGCAGCTAAATCGACAGCCAAAGCATAATGGAAATATTTTAGATCTGGTAGCCATGAACAGACCAAACCTCATCAGTGGTGTCAGTGTTTAGACAGGGGTCAGTGATCATGATGATACCATTACGACTATGGTTACGAAAGTTAAAAGTCAGTCAAGAAGGCTAGGATAGTATTCTTACTAGAAAGGATAGATAAGCAGTTGTTAGCATCCCACTGAGTAAATGAATCAACTTCATTTACTACCGGTATGGACGTGGAAGAATTATGGGCAAATTTTAAACACACTGTAAATCATGCATTGGAGAATTATGTGCCAAAAAAGTGGGTTACAAATGGAAAAGACCAACCGTCGTTTAACGAAGCAATTCGGCGAATGCTCAGGAAGAAAAGAAAGTTGCACTCGCAGTACAAGAAAGATCAGGAGAATGAGGACAGGCCAAAGTTAGTAGAGACTCGTGCTGCTGTAAAAAGAGTGATGCGCGAAGCATACAACCACTACCACCGTCATACCTTAGCAAAAGATCTTGCTGAAAACCCAATGAAATTCTGGTCTTACGTAAAATCGGTAAGCGAGTCGAAGGCTTCCACCCAGTCACTCACTTATCAGTTGGGCCTGGCAATGAAAGACAGTGAAATGAAAGCTGAGATTTTAAATTTAGCATTTGAGATATCTTTTATGCATGAGGATCGTAGAAACATACCACCGTTTGAGTCTCTATTAGATTCCCGTATGGAGGACATAGTGATAGACACTCCTGGGGTTGTGAAGCAGCTAAATTGGGTTGAAAATAAGTAAATCACCAGGTCCTGATGGGTTTCTAATTCGGTTTTACAGAGAGTACTCTACTGCATTGGCTCCTTACTTAGCTTGCATTTATCGCGAATCTTTTGCCCATCGTAAAGTCCCGAGTAACTGGAAAAAAGTGCAGGTGATGCCTGTATATAAGAAGGGTAGAAGGGTGGATCCTCAAAATTATAGACCAAAACCATTAACATCGGTTTGTTGCAGGTTCTTGAACATATTCTCAGTTTGAATATAATGAATTTCCTTGAGACAGAGAAGTTGCTGTCCATGCATCAGCACAGCTTTAGAAAGCATCGCTCCTGCGAAATGCAATTTACCCTTTTCTCACATGATACCTTGCGAACCATTGATGAATGCTATCAGAATGATGCCATATTCCTCGACTTCTGGAAAGCATTTGACTTGGTGCCCCACTGCAGACTCTTAACTAAGGTATGAGCATATGGGATTGGCTCCCAAATATGTGAGTGGCTTGAAGACTTCGTAAGTAATAGAACTCAGTACATTGTCCTCGATGGTGAGTGCTCATCAGAAGTGAAGGTATCATCTGGAGTGCCCCAGGGAAGTGTGGTAGGTATGCTGTTGTTTTCTACCTACATAAATGATCTTTTGGATAGGGTGGATAGCAACGTGTGGCTGTTTGCTGATGATGCTGTGGTTTACGGGAAGGTGTCATTGTTGAGTGACTGTAGGAGAATACAAGATGACTTGGACAGGATTTGTGATTGGTGTAAAGAATGGCAGCTAACTCTAAATGTAGATAAATGTAAATTAATGCAGATGAATAGCAAAAAGAATCCTGTAATGTTTGAATACTCCATTAGCAGTGTAGCGCTTGACACAGTCACATCGGTTAAATATTTGGGTGTAACATTGCAGAGCAATATGAAGTGGGACAAGCATGTAATGGCAGTTGTGGGGAAGGCGGATGGTGATCTTTGGTTCATTGGTAGAATTTCTGGAAGATGTGGTTCATCTGTAAAGGAGACCACTTATAAATCATTAATACAACCTATTCTTGAGTACTGCTTGAGCGTTTGGGATCCCTATCAGGTGAGATTGAGGGAGGACATAGAAGCAATTCAGAGGCGGGCTGCTAGATTTGTTACTGGTAGGTTTGATCATCACGGGAGTGTTACAGAAATGCTTCAGGAACTTGGGTGGAGGCTCTGGAGGAAAGGAGGCATTCTTTTCATGAATTGCCACTGAGGAAATTTAGAGAACCAGCATTTGAGGCTAACTGCAGTACAATTTTACTGCCGCCAACTTACATTTTGCAGAAAGACCACAAAGATAAGATATGAGAGATTAGGGCTCGTACAGAGGCATATATTCAGTCATTTTTCCCTCTATCTGTTTGTGAGTGGAACAGGGAGAGAAGATGCTAGTTGTGGTACACAGTACACTCCCCCACACTCTGTATGGTGGATTGTGCAGTATGGATGTAGATGTAGGTTTGAAGATGCACATGTTCACTACAGACCAAGTTTAGGATGTAAACGCAAGTCCGACCTGACACTCGATTATAGTGCTTTGGTTCCTGTAATATCCCTTATAGCCGTGAAGGGAAGAGGTCCGCATTGCTTGGAACCAGGTTTCCTGGAGGGCAATGCAGATAGTAGTTGTAAAACTGAACAGTTGCCGTAGTTCAGCCAGGCAGTGCAAAAGACCGCTGCAATTCCACTGGAGGATGACATCGTGAGACTGGGAAGGCAAGGAACATTCAATGAGGCAGATTATGCCTCAGAGTCACCTGCTGGCACCAATTTGTTGCCTGAGCAGTCTCTATCCATTGTGCCTGAGGGTCTGGCAAGATATAGGTCCTCGGGAGACGCCAAAATCTCCACCCCATCCTCAGCCACAGAGTTTGTGGCTGCCACCACAGTTTCCTTGGTCTTAGGGGTTTTCTTTTTGGACTTCTCTGACTGCTCCTTGGGTTTCCCTGACTCAGTCTCCGGGACTGAGGATGAGCGTGAAGCCCTATGACCAGCTCCTTTTGGGCTCTTCAGCCACTGGCAGGTGTCATCTTCCCCACTATAAGAAACCTGGGAACAGAGTGACCCAAGAGACCCATTCCTAGTGAGAAAAGCCAAAGAAGACTTACACTTCTCTGGCTTAAAAGCCCCACCATCAAGGGTGCAGGTGTAGTCTTCCAGCTCTAAGAGGTGACCTAGGTTTGCGGAGTTAATGGTTGCAGAACTGTTGTAGCAGCAGGGTAAGATGATGTCATATGCACAGGATGCAAGCGTTCAAATTCTCTCTTAGCCTCAGTGTAGGTCAGTATTTTTTTTGTTTTTGTTTTGGTTTTAGGGCGCAAAACTGCTATGGTCATTAGCGCCCGATCCGTGACTTAGGATACAGTAAAAACGGAAAATGGAAACCAGCAGCAATGGGAACGAAACTCAAAAAATTGGAGAAACTAAAAGCAGAAGGAAGGCTTAAAAATCCACTACAGAAAGGGGTTGGTTGTCCCCAAGAAAAGCTTCAAATGACTGACGTCATTTCACTGTCA
The DNA here is from genome assembly GCF_021461395.2 of Schistocerca americana. Lineage (NCBI taxonomy): Eukaryota > Metazoa > Arthropoda > Insecta > Orthoptera > Acrididae > Schistocerca > Schistocerca americana. The sequence continues at coordinate 3,144,333 of NW_025726148.1, read as the reverse complement.
CTAATAAACTCGAAAACGCGATCGGCCGAGCGCGTGTCATCTGCTAAAATCGACGATATATCAGGCGATAGCTGTAGACGGGCGCGTAACGGAGTAAAATAGGGGTACTCAATTAAAAGGTGTCTTACCGTCCACAGCTCAGAGCAGTGGGGACAGAGTGGGGGAGGATTGCCGCTTAAAAGATGTCGATGGCTAAAAAGACAGTGCCCTATCCGGAGTCTAGTTACAATTACCTACACCCGATGACTCGTTCGGGAGGAAGTCCAAGCACAGGGAAGAGCTTTCACGTCCCACAATTTATTATGCGGAAGTGTCGACCAATGTGTGTGCCATAAAACAACAACACGACGACATAAAACGCTCCGTAGAATGGCAAAGGGAATCGATTGAATAGCTGGCCGAAGAGGAGAGACTGCAGCCTTGGCCGCTATATCGGCAGCCTCATTTCCACAGATACCAACGTGTCCCGAGAGCCAGAGGAATGCCACCGAGACGCCCCCCAGGTGGAGGAAGCGCAGACAGTCCTGAATCCGGTGGACCAGAGGGTGGACAGGGTAAAGAGCTTGGAGACTGAGGAGAGAGCTGAGAGAATCTGAACAGATAACATACTGTATCTGCTGATGGCGGCGGATGTAGTGGACAGCCTGGTGAACAGCGTAAGGCTCCGCAGTATGTCTGCTTGTGTCTGTATGTGTGGATGGATATGTGCGTGTGTGCGAGTGTATACCTGTCCTTTTTTCCCCCTAAGGTAAGTCTTTCCGCTCCCGGGATTGGAATGACTCCTTACCCTCTCCCTTAAAACCCACTTCCTTTCGTCTTCCCCTCTCCTTCCCTCTTTCCTGATGAGGCAACAGTTTGTTGCGAAAGCTTGAATTTTGTGTGTGTGTTTGTGTTTGTTTGTGTGTCTATCGACCTGCCAGCGCTTTTGTTCGGTAAGTCACGTCATCTTTGTTTTTATATATAATATTTAATAATATATGTCGATTATATTCTCCTAATCTCAGCTAACTGGGAAGAACATCGCCTATCACTGAAAAAATTTAAAGAAAAGGTTATTACAGTGAAACTGTCTAAGTCACATGTTGAGAGGCAAGAGTTAAAGTTCGTAGGGCATCTCGTAGGGGTACAGGGGATTAGACCAGATCCTGGGTGCATAAAAGCTCCTGAAGAATGTCCACCCCTAAAAACGTGAGGCAACTGAAGGGATTTATCAGAATGGCTGGGTACTATAGACATTATATTAGGAGACAAGAACTAAATGACACAAGAGTTTTACATTTGTTACGAAAGAAAATACCATTGGTTAGGGATCTAGAGGCAAATAATGCATTTGTAAATGTAAAAAGAGCATTAGTAGAAGCACCCATATTGCATAATCCGAGTCTGGGTGAACCTTTTAAAATTGCAACCCATGCATCTGTTAATGGGATCACGGCAGAACTATTCCAAGAAGAGTGGGGTCTAGATAGTGTAAATCACATATCTATAGCTTTTGCTACCCATAGTCTTAATAAATATGATGTAAACTACAAAGCTACTGAAAAACTATTAGCATTAATATGGAGTATCCAAAAATTCCAAACACTAGTATGGGGGCAGAAATCCATATTTACGCATATCATCACGCTCTATCTTTTTTGATGAATAGTCATTTGTTACATACTAGATTAATGTGATGGATGTTGTTCCTACAAGAATATGACATTAGAACACAGTATGTAAAAGGTTTGGAGAATATTGTACCAGACACTTTGTCTAGGTTACATATAGACATGGAAGAGTTAAAAGTGATCTGGTGTAATTTTTGCAATTAATTTTCTGACAGTAGAGTATCCACACACCAGGATACAAAAGATGGCATAAAGAACATGATCCCTATTTTTACCAAGATGTTTGCTACATGTATTAGGAATCCCTTGCCTCCTAAGCAAGCAGAGAAATGGAAAATTATGGGTCATATTTTATTTTGGTGGGATAGTATAAGATTGCAACAATGGCTTTTATGCATTCTGAAGTTAATGGAAGATGAAATTGTGTGGTATGTTCGTACATGGAATGGACACTTTAGAATAAAGAAATGTATAGCTCGTATGAATAAGTTCTGTTACTTTAAAAGGCTAGGACATAAAGTAGCATCATTAATTTGGCCTTGTGAAGCCTTTCAGAAGGTGAAAGAGAGGAACACTCACTCATGTGTATCCAATCATTCCAAAGTCTATACACAAACTTACAGCAGCAGATTTCCTAGTACCTATTCTGAAAGGAAAGGGAGGAATGTCATACATTTTAGTCTTCGTAGAGTGTTGGTCAACAAACAGTTATACACTGTTTGCTACAATACTTTCTGGAGGTAGGAAAACCCTACTGTTTCTCTCCAATAATGGACCACAATTTGTTAGTAATGATTTTAAAGAATTTTTAGCATGGGAAGGTATTTGTGAAGTGTTAATATCCAACTATAACCTGTCCCCAAATTTGTGTGAACAGGTAATGAAAAATTTTGTGAAATTATGCCACACCTACTGCCATGAAAAAAACATACCTTATGGGCAACAAAGATCAAAGACTTTAAACTTATTTTAAATATACTACCACATTTATGAACAGGGTTAACACCTTTAGAAGTAATAGGCAAACCCTTTACAGGAGAACCTCTTATTAAATGTTTCATTTGGCCTGAAAAGCCTACTGAAGATTACGAACTTAAACAGGAAATGGGTCCTAAAAATTTAGTTGAAAAGGCGCAACAATGAGTGATTAGACGTAATGAGAAGACTATCAAACCTCACTACAAGGTCGATGAACTAGTTCTCGTAAAACAGCATCTTCAGAGCTCTGCCCTGAGGAAAGAGACACAAGTTTTTCTAAAAATATGAGGGACCCTACCGAGTTCAAACAATAGTACATCCTGAAACATTTTTATTTGATCCTGTAATGGAATCAGAGACAGGAAAGTACAACATTAAGGACATAAAGTTGTATATCCCCCAGCGACATTAACGTTCGGTGTTAACGGGCGGAGTGACGACCGTCGGATCCCGAGATGTTTTCGGTGTTTCTTCCGTAATAAAATTTTCCTGCACTGAATTCCCCCAACTTCTTACACTATGCCCCTACTTCTTACATTACCCTATCATCCCCCACTTGCAGTTTAATAGAGAAACATACCAGCATGGAATTGTGATTACATCACCCAAAACTGCTCCTGGTATATGGCTGTATCATCCTCGATTGTTAGAGACTAGTGCCCAGCCAGTCTCTCCCATCATACACATATAGTCAAGTTTTATTTTTGCTTGAATTAGTCTTTGTAAGTAATCGCTCCTTGCACAGCAAGGAGGTGGGTAATGTGATGATGTTAAACTTTCACGAAATCCAGGACTACTATCAGTAAGACCATACCCCAATTTTTTTAAGGAAATGAGGTACCACAAAAACAACTGCAACTGTGGCATTGAAGGGGAAAGATGAGTATTGTCTCACTGTTGATATTCTACAACAAACAGACTTAACAAACAGTTTTCTAGTTTCCTTATCGAACCTATGGGCTCGGACTGGCATCCTTTGTGGCAGACAAAGTACTGATATTATTTATGACTTTCATAAATTAAAAATATTGTTTACATGTTAAATACCACAGCAAAAAGGAAGATAAAAATACTGGACCTAGAAACAAAATGTGTGAATTATCTTCAAGAGTGGTCAAATGAAGAAAGGTAATTAAACTGGCAAAGGACTGCGAAACAATGGGATGAAGCAAGGACAAAGATAAGTACAACATCCAGTTTCACATTTTTCTGTTTCAAAATGAGTATTTACGTAATCAAAATGTCAAAAAATTAAGAAGAACCAGATTTGGTGAATGAATTGTCAGCCAAAATGAAAGATTTGCAGTCAGCAGTTCCAGCCATGACACTTTCATGTCTAAAATGCTAAATTAAGAAAATACTATAGATTACAGTTATAATTCTTGAAGCAATACAATTAATGTGAGGTACAACTCTTTGAGAACTGCAGTTAATTCCAGTCATGACCACTTCACATCTACAATAAAATCTGTCAATGATATTTTGAGATACACAACTAAATCTAGTCATGACGCTACTATAGAAAAATCAAAAGATACAATAAATTCCCATTATGAAAAAGTTAGGAATGAACTGAAAGGAACAAAACTGTATTAGATAAAATTGTAAATAAAACTTATATTAAGGTCAAACCTGTTGTCAAAGAAGAACATACAACTAACAGATATTAACAAAGTTGTTATAGAGGAAATGTGTAGAACCAATTTCACGTGTATCACAACTTAGTGAAACTTTAAAGAGTACACCTGGGTCAGTCAGTAGCAATCTTGTCTACAGGAAATCTGTGTGAACACTATTATTTGTAATCTCAGTTTCAGTAAGCTGTACAAAATCCCTGTAGCATTACAAAAATTTAATAGAGAAAGAATCATTAGAAGCAGAGATCAACTGAAGGCAGAACTATATACATAAAAAGTTCATAGGGAAATTAGTAGTTCGGACTTCATGACAAGAAGCTCAGATTTTTTTTTTACTTTTTTTTTTACACCTGCAGTCAACATCTTCATACTACAGGCAGAAAATAAGAATTACCAACACCTCTGCTACAATGTGTGAAGAAGTGAGTTATCCTGGTATAATATGTCAATGACAGCCTATTTCCAAATGTATCTCTGCTCAACAAGTAATTGCCTATAAATGGCTTGGTCATAAGTTGTGATTGATTAACAGTAATCAGAGTTTATTTTCTTTTTTAAGGCATTCAAGTTCATTTATTTAAATGACGCGCTCTGGTATGTAGTAACAGTACATGTTTCCAGTTGTATAAACAATGTAAAGAAAGACAGATTGCTGCATATCATAAAAAAGGCCCGTCAAGTTGAAGACAGGTACAATTAAATGTCACACAAAGCTTTTTGCCACAGCATTTGTTAGTATACAGCAGTTGGCTGCAAATAAACAAGGTTGGACTTGAAAATGGGAAGGAGGGGGTGGAAACTGCTAGGTGGAGGGTGTGGATACAGTATATTACCATACAAAGATTGACTGCACTTCCCCTGTATTCTATCAATACACTCAATTCTACCACCCACTTTACCCAGAGCTGAACTAATGTGATCATTTCACTTCATATCTCTACAAAGTGTTACACATGGGTATTTCTTTGGGTTGGTTGATTCCAACTGTGACTCACTGATATTATAGTCATGAGATTCTACTGGTTTTTCATTTTGTGACGTGCAAAACTTCACATTTCTTAACATATAAAACCAGTAGCCAATCTTTGCACCATTTTGAAATCTTATCAAGATGTACAATATTTATGCAACTTCCATCAGATAGTACTGCATTATAGATAATCATATCATCTGCATAAAGTCTGAAGTTACTATTAATATTGTCTATAAAGTCATTTCTATACAACATGAACAGCAAGAGTACCAACACATTTCCCTGGGGAGCACACGAAGTTACTTCTACCTACGACGATAACTCTCCATCCACAATAGCATGCTGCCTCCTCCCTACCAAAAAGTCCTCAATCAATTCACAAACTTCACTTAATACACCATATGATTGCACTTTTGACAAAAAAGTGTAAGTAAGGTACCGAGTCAAGTGCTTTCCAGAAATGAAGAAACATTATGTATTCCTGACTACCTTGATCCAAAGCTTTCAGGATGTCATGTGAGAAAAATGCAAGTTGAATTACAATTCACCAGTGTTTTCAGAAACCACGATAATTGCAATTGAGAAGGTCATTCTGTTCAAGATACCTTACTATGTTTGATCTCAGAATATGCTCTAAGATTGCACAAGTCAGTATGAAGGATACTGCATGGTAGCTTTGTGGATCACTTCTACTATACTCCTTGTAGATGGGTGTGACCTGTGCCTTTTTTCAAGAACTGGGCATGTGTTTTTGTTCAAGAGATCTATGATAAAATATACAGGGTGAGTCATAAATGAGGACAAATATGTTGTGCAAATTGTCACACACTGAGCTCGCATGTTCCTATGTCAATAAATGACAATGCAATTGAATGGTAAAAATGTGGAAATACGAAGTGGACATTTGGGTGTTACTGTGTGCCGACATTGGCTATGCGAGTGTTGTAGGTAGTTTAGCCACTCACGAGAAGGCAAGGCATCAGCGTCAAGCAACAGTGTACATGACATTGCGAGCAACGATAGCACCCACATCTATCTCATACCAGTTACGCTGGCCGGTACTATGTATCATGGCTAGTTGGCACAGGGAAACGAACATGAGGAGGGGCTGCACTACTGTACATGCATGTTTTATAATTTGGTTTTTGTGTCCAGACTTAGTTTTAAGAAAAGAGTACATAGATGCAGAATACAAAATACTACTACATAGGTATGTGGCAGTTCACACAAACGAATACAATACAGCTGTACAAATCAAAACTAACATAGAAACACACGACCAGAAGCTGCAGTGCCGGTTTATAAGTACTGTTCAAAATGACAGCCACGACGTGTGTGGCAAAGTTGAACTATTTGCAGGAAGGATTGCTGAACATGATCCAACATGTCTGTATCTCTTTGCATAATATCACAGGCATGTTTTATTCTGGGTTGAAGGGTGTTGACATCAACAACCTCTCCTTCATGAATCACAGATTTCAGATGGCCCCACAAAAATAAATCCAGTGGATTCAGGTCTGGCAATCTTGCTGGTCATGCTAAAGGGCCTCCACAAGCCACCCATTTTGAAGGGAAGGTACTGTGCAGGTGAGCGAGCGCACCATCACGCATGTACCACAGGACCACAGGTTCACATGAAAGACCAAACTAACGTCTTCCAACAATTCTGGGAATGTAACATCTAGGAAATGCAGATACCGCTCCCCTGTAAGCCTTTGTGGTAGCACATGTTGCCCTACGAGATGGTGATCAATAATACCACACCGGATATTGACACCACATTGTTGTTGGTAGCCTCGTATCACTGTGCTGTGGGGGTTTTCTTCCACCCACTGGTGCCAATTATGCGAATTCACTATACCCTCCTTCATGAAATAGGCTTTGTCGGTGAACAGTATTGTATGTGAAAAATGCTGATTGTAGATCTGACACCGTAGGATAAAGTTGCAGAAGTCCAGCCTCCTCTGGTAGTCATCTAGCAATAATGCCTGTACCTTCTGCATGTGAAAGGGATGGTACTGGTTTCTATGGAGTACTGTAGATTGTGACATGCCAACCACAGTGGCTATAGACCTGGTGCTTATTGTTAACCCTCCGCAATGGTTTGTAACACTTTTCCTTCATCATCCGCAATGTACATCAACTGTCGGTCATGGCCACATCATCCTGGAAGTGCTACACAAGCACCATACTCCCTCAAGCGCCTGTCCACAGAGTAAAACGATTTTGTGGATGGAAGGTGCCGGCTAGGAATCCTCTTGGGATACAGTTGCCTTGCAACATCAGCTCTTCCATCTGCAAGCCTGTAGGTGAGGTGGACATCGGCGTATTCCTCATTTGTGAAACTTGCCACGGTACTGTAGTAACACTGCGATGCGGCTGGTAGCAACTGTTGACATGGCGAGTATCCAGCAGAGTGACCATTGCAGAGGTGTTGTAAATACATCGTGCATGCTGCGGTTTTACTTCCACCGTTGACCACTCTTTCTGCTTACAGGGCACACATTCCCTAACATGCGACTGTACACTCCATTACAACCTGCAATGTGTGATTCCCAAGTTCTGATACAATTTCAGATACATTGGGATGGGATTTTCTCTCTCTCATATCTTTCAAACACTTACAGATACACATCAGCTCAATGGTGTGTCATGTGTTGTATCTATGGGTGAATGACATGTCATGATCGTGAGGCTCGTCGGTATCTCATTCAATGATTAACATGTGTTTTTGCTTTACATACACAACACATCAAGGAGAACAAAATTTACAATGATGTGTCACATGTTATGCATAGTAGCATGCGGTCCTAGACATATTTTTCCTTATTTATGACTCACCCTGTAGTTAGAAAAAGGGGCTAACTCAACCAAAAATTCAGTATAGAATATGATAGGGATTCCACTAGTTCCTGGAGCTTCGTTCAATTTCAATGATTTAAGCTTTTTTAAAACCAATTGGACTTTTAATAACAATATCACTCATTGTTTCAGCAGTATGAGGTTTAAATGAGGACAATACTCATGGTTTTTCCTTTGTAACAAAACATTTAAAAACAGTGTTAAGTATTTCAGCTTTTGCTCTGTTACACACAATTTCAGTTGCTGACTCTTTCACTGATGATATTTTAAGTACTTCTCAAAATCTCTATAACTAGAACAAACTCTTTCCTCTCAGGTTTGGATAATGGATGATCCACCACAGTTGCTACAAATGTTGTTTTAAAGCAATAGAAGCTTTAATGCTAATTCAGAATCACCTTTGTTGGGTCCTGATACAAAATCAACACCTTTAACTGACACATCAACCTCTGACAACTTTCTACATGGCTGCAAGTACAACACAAGTGATTGTTTGCTATCAAATAATGAAAAAGTTGATGAGCGCATCACGCTACAATATTTCCAAAAAATTTTGTGCCCAACACAACTTATAAATTTCCCCTCAGTTTGCAAAGTGGTCAATGTTGAATGTTTAGTCTAAGTTGGATGAAGAAATATCTTTGGTTGGTATACTGTTCCAAAAATGATTATGCTGCTTTCTGCTAGTTATGCAAAAGGTAGTCATCAAAATGTTCCAGCCCTGGTCTCTTCCATGTTCTCAGAGTGAACGCATACACTCTAATATTTCAACATACATACAACCAACACTTATCACAAGCCTTTGTAATTGAATGTGACTTATTCACATGATGGTGAACATGACAAACAATATGAAACATTGCCTGGACCAAGGCCTTGTGGAGCAGATGGAAAGGGATACAACATGTACAGTCCTTATCATCAAGCAATGATTCTTTGTGTATATCAGGAAATGGTATGATTGGGACACAGAGGCTTTGGGACTACCAAAGTTGACAAACAAGACGACAAGATGAATAATTTTCTCGAAATTACAAAATATTTTGTGAAAGGTGATGAAAACCTACAAGTAAGTTTTGAAAGGAACTGGTATATATGAAAAGAATTACATTAAGGACCCCAATCCAAAATCTGATCAGCTGTTGCATCAATAACCAATGATGCCAAATGTTGCAATATTCTTGCAGATCAAACTGCTGAAATTGCTAGAATAGAGCAACTATCTCTCTGTATCTATTCCTTGGATCTTGATATTAATGAAGATTTCCTGTAATTTATTCCAGTGGTTGATGTGACTGGCTAAGGACTAGCTCGATGTGTAATTGAAAAATTGGTAATAATTTCCTGAGGACAGGGCTACGACAATACTGCATGCATGTGGAGGAAAGCCTGTGGGGCTCATGCATTCATATATCAGGACTATGCAATAGCGGGATATTCTCATTGTGCAGTTCATCGTTTCAGATTGGTGATCGCCAATACATGAAACATTTCACTTATCAGGAATTCACTAGGAACACTGGACATGGTATGCGATTTCTTTGGGCCACCAAACGGCACACGTGTGTGTGTGTGTGTGTGTGTGTGTGTGTGTGTGTGTGTGTGTGTGCACCCCACAATTCCTTCTCAGATAGGAAAGCTAACTAATACAGTGAAAATAAACACTTGTTACAGAACATTCTTCTCCTGTATTACTCCTCTACACTGGGAGACTTGCTTGACCTGCACACTGCAACCCAATGTAAAATCTAACAAATTCAAATGTGTGCACTGTTTGTTTCGTTTTAGCATGCAAAAGCATCTAGGGACATATGTGCCCATCTCAAAACTATAGAAATGGTTCAAATGGCTCTGAGCACTATGGGACTCAACTGCTGAGGTCATTAGTCCCATAGAACTTAGAACTAGTTAAACCTAACTAACCTAAGGACATCACAAACATCCATGCCCGAGGCAGGATTCGAACCTGCGACCGTAGCGGTCTTGCGGTTCCAGACTGCAGCGCCTTTAACCGCACGGCCACTTCGGCCGGCAAAACTATAGAACATGAAGACAGAGAGGGGTTAATAAATGAATACACATCAGTCCCAATCAATGTAAGAGAAGACAGCTAAAAACAGGGACACGGAGAAAGAATTATAAAATACACCATAGAGAAATGGAGGTAAAGAACTAAAAATTAAATGGCCTTCGCCATATTGCTGCAATTAGTACAAATCCAAGTGGGAACCTAAATAGTAAAAAAATGGGCATTCCATCACAAAGCTGAAGTTTTAACAACTTGGGGACAATGGGATCAATAATCTGGAGCTTATTCCCATGGAGGGAGGGCCTGTGGCGATGCCAAAGTGGCACCACCTCCTGACAGGCTGAAACAGATAGATCATCGGATGGAATGTAAGTGGGCCGGGGTACAAGGACTGCAGCCTTGGCAGCAGTGTCAGCAGCCTCGTTTCCAGACAGATGGACATGGCCAGGAAACCACAAACATCACAGTCCCTCCATCAAGAGTGAGCAACTGACAGTTTTCCTGTACCTGCTGCATCGAGGGATGGGTGATTCTCAGCACCTTTGAAGCCACTGTGTGCTGTGCAAGTCTGAGCACAGGACACAATTGAAAAGCCAGTGTTGCTGGATGTACTCCACAGCCTGATACAGGGTGAGGAACACTCCTGTAAATATTGACCTGTGTTCTGGAATCCGATAGCGAGAAACATCAGCACCCATGATAGAGGCACACCCAATGCCATGGTCAGTCCAAGAACCACCAGTGCAAGCAAAGGTGCTATCGTGAAATTCTGTGTGAAGTTTGTGAAACTGAATGGAATACAGCCAGAATGGAGTAGGGTCTTTAGGAGCAAAAGCCAAAAACGAGGTAACAGAAGAGGGACGTGCCCCATACTGGCAATCAAAGGAGTCATTGAAGAAGGTGGCACAGGATGGGTGGCAATGCATATAAGACAAACTGCATGCATACCTGCTGAGGACAAAGTCAAGGTGGTAAGAAAATGGTAGTTAAGCAGCTCCTGCATAGAGACACTCAAATGGGCTAGTGTAAAAGGGGCTGGTGACCAAATGCATGTCATGATGGTGGATAGTGTTGAGATGGCATAAGAGGGATAGGTGTGCAGATGCAAAAACGAAGTACCCATAGCCTAATTTCGAACAGACAAGTGACCGGTGCAAGCAGGAGAGTGTGGTTTGATCTGCACTCCAGCAAGAACCATCGATGACACGTAGGACATTGAAGGACTGCATACAGGGGACTGCCAGGTAAGATGCGTGAGAGGAACAAGAGCATTTCCTATCGAGCATGGGCCCCGGGACATTTGTAGTTTCAATGAATGGAAGAGAACTGGCGCCAGATGTAAAGATCGTGGGAGAAACAAACTGTGCCACCAAAAATTCATACGAAGGGTTTTGTCAGTGAAAAAAGAAAGCCATTAACGATGCTCCCTGACTAAAGACAATCGAAACATCACTGAAGACACCACTCAATGAGACAGGCCCATGGAGACCTGCAATACATGGAGAAATCCTCAATTAAAAGGGAAGTGGAGATGCTTGGTGGGAGGCAGACCATTATAAGGTTAATGGCAATTGCAAAGAGGACAATGCTCAGGATGGAACCAAGTGTAGACCTTACGGAGGATACCAGTCCTCCAGTGGGTGTTGCGGGCCTTCTCCAAATCGAGAAACAAGGCTACAGTTGGGGATTTCCACAGAAAGCCATTCATGACATGTGTGGACAAAGTGTTGAGATGGTGAACTGAAGAATGACGCACGCAAAATCCACACTGTACAATGGTTAATAGATTGTGAGACTCGAGCCATCATACAAGCCGGGCATGAATCATACATTCCATCACTTTGCAAATAGGGCTGATGAGAGAGATGGGGCAGTAGCTATAAGGAAGGTGTTTGTTCTTACCAGACTTAGGTATGGTTATGACAGTGGCTTCACGCCAGTTTCAGGGAAATGCTCCCTCTGCATAGCTGGAGTTGTACATATTAATCAGAAAGTGTTTGCCCTCAAAAGAAAGATGCCTCAACATCTGAATATGAACGGAGTCTGGCCCTGGGGTGGAGGATCAGGATGAACGGAGAGCATGATCTATCTCCCTCATAGTAAAGGCAGCATTGTAGCACTCACAATTTGGAGAAGGGAAGGGTATTGTCCAAGCCTCCTCCACTCATTTCCAATTGAGCAGGCAGTGTGATATGAGGAAGAGCTCAAAATTTCCGAAAAATGGTGGCCCAAGGTATTGGAGATAGCAATAGGTTCCAAGATAACATCGTATGCTACTGTCAGAGTGGATATTGGGGAATAGATATTGGTTCCAAATAGCCATCAGGGGTCAGCCCATGTGACAGAGCAGCAGGTGGAGCTGTTAAAAGAAGAAGTGAATGAAATCCAGCTACCATTTTTCCTATTACGAGGAACAAAACATTGTGCAAGCATTTGTTTGTAATAAATGCAGTTTGCCATCATAGGATCACCATAAGAAATATAGAGAGCACATCTTTGCATGCAAATTGTGTCATGGCATGCATCAGTCCACCAAGGGACAGGGACACTGCATGGTAAGGAGGACATGTAGGGACTGGAACGTTAAGTAGCAGTAACGATGACCTTTTTAAGACATTCCATCTGGTCATCACAATTTTTGAAATTTTGTTCATCAAAGGTCGCCGTGGAGGAGAAAAGCCACCTATCAGCCTTAGCAAGCTGTCATTTGGATGTGCACGCAGGTGGGGTAGGAGTGACCAAATGGATAGCACAAGGGAAATGGTCGCTCAAGTAGGTGCCAGAAAGAACAGACCACTTGAGATGATGGGCAAGCTGGGCAGTGCAGTAGGATAGGTCCAAATGGGAATAGGTGTTTGAGGAGTCAGAAAGGAACCTCAGTGCTCCTGTGTTAAGGCAGAAGAGATTAAGTTAATTAAGGTCACCAAAGAGGGCACCTCTCCGACGGGTTCTGGGAGAACCCCAAAGGAGATGTTGTACATTAGTCACCAAGCAGAAGAAATGTCCAGTAAGCTGCAGGAGGTCAGCCCGGGTGACACTGAATGATGGCAGGATATAAATGGTACAAAGGGAAGAGGTCAAGTGAAAAAGGAAGAGGCAAACTGCAACAGCTCAAAGGTGGGTAGTCAGGGAGATGGGTTAACTATGAACGTCATGCCATATGAGCAGCATCACTCCTCCATGAGATGAAATGCTGTTTTCGGAGGTGGGGGGTCAAAACAGACTCAGAAGAAATGCAAAAACTCAAAGGACTCATGTGAATGCAATTTCGTTTCCTGAAGAAGAGCTCATGTGGACGCTGTAGTTCTATAAGCAACTGTAAATCCTCTTTGTTGTATGAAAGGCCGTGAATGTTCCATCAGAGAAGAGTCAGGATGAGGAAAAAATGAAGAGGTGTCACTTCAGCGGCTCTCGAGGGCCAGCTGACGAAGACTGGCTGCTACAGGGCACAGAGGCAGGAGGATCCTGCTCCACATAAGTATTGGCTTTCTTATGCTGTCGGCCTGCTAATTCCAATGTAGAAAAATGGTTGGTATTCCACACCAGCAACACAGAGGCTGGTCAAGCAAAGGTATCACCTGGTGACACCGCTGAGGAGGCTATTCAGTCAGCAGAGAAACAGACTATTTGCCTTCGTTGGACTTCTTCAAGCCTTTGCAGTTAGCAGAGAAAGACTCAGGTGTTGGTTGGCTGGAGGGACATAGGAAGTCTTCACAGGAGTATTCGTTCTGCCCTTTCCAACTTGCCGGTTGTATAGCTGGTAATTTCACTTTGTGACACGCGAGTTTGATGGTTTGCTGCGCAGCTGGATGGAAGGACGGCATTGCTACCATAACACTAGTCGGTTTCACAACCTCATAGCTGAAATTGAGGTGGCATGTCTGCATGGCTATGTCCTTCATGGAGCGAGATGTAGCAAGAACAGTACTCTAGGTGCCAGATGGTAGAACGCAATGTTTGCAACTAGCCAATGACTTATGAGAATGCATTAACAAACCACTGGGAATTCAGGTCGACATGGGTGCAGAAGCATTATTAATCAATCAGTCAAACAGAGAGGGAGAATCCAAATCCAAGTAGGTCTGAGAATTGACCGAGGCAAAGTTATGGAACTAAACGGCAAGGTCATCAGTTCCATAATTCAAAAGTTACTTGCATAAGACAGAGGGGACATTCCACCAATATATGGGATACTGGCATTCTGGCTCCATGAGCACATTGTGGGGTGGCTGATTATGCAATAGAAAACAGTGGATGAGCCCAGTATGACCAATGTGCAGGTATCATAAGACAGTGGACTCCTTCCAAGATGAGTTGAAGGAAGAGTACGAAACTGCAGTAATCTCCTTGTTTGTGTGTAGTTTATTACAGAGAGCATTGAGCACCATATGTCATTTCACTTTTGGGAAAAGATGTTTGATGTTTACCTAGATTAGATTAGCATAGCTGCACCTAAAATCATGAAAGCAAATGGTGCTGAGTATCTGTGTCACCAGCCAAATTGTTAGCCTGTTCATTCCTGGGGATGCCCACATGATTTGGGGCCCAGCGAAAGACAACAGAGCAGGAGCACAGGAAAGGGCACAGAGGTGGTCATAGATGGCAGAGACCAAAGGGGGACGAGGGCAGCATCAGTTAATGGGTTGCAAGCTGCATATTGAGCCAGATATATTAAAACACTATGGAGGGAGGCCTAAAAAACAAAATGGAGGGCCCTGAAAATGGCAAGCAACTCTGATGTGAACACACTACGTAATACCAGCAGTAAATGGTGATTTGTGCAATAGGAGACAAAAGCATACACCCCCCCCCCCCCCCCCCACAAATTTACCATTTTAGAACTATCATTGTTGAAGATGATAGCATCCGGGAACTCTTCAAGGACAGAATGTACAAGATTCCAGAATATCATAGGGCAGACGGAGATCCTAGGACCGTCAAATAGGTCAGTCTGCATCTGTGGTCAAGGCTCCATCACCAGCCGGTGTGGCCAAGCAGTTCTAGGCACTTCAGTCTGGAACCGCGTGACCGCTACAGTCACAGGTTCGAATCCTGCCTCAGGCATGGATGTGTGTGATGTCCTTAGGTTAATTAAGTTTAAGTATTTCTAAGTTGTAGTGGACTGATGACCTCAGATGTTAAGTCTCATATTGCTCAGAGCCATTTGAACCATTCGAGGGTCCATCAAATTGGGCTGGGCGGGAAGGGGGAGGAGGAAATACACAAGGCCATTTCCAGTGAGTAGAGATGAAAATCCGGACAGAAGGAAGTGAGATGCACTCCAACCAGCAATCCCACCCTATGGTGGGTAGCAGGAGGGAGACATACCTCATTTGCAAAGAAGATGGGGTACAAGGGATCATCAGGGTATCACCAAATGGCTGTTGCATAAGAAACCAGGAGTTGGCTCGGTCATACATATAGAGAGGGAATCCCTGCTTCTGCAGGGTGATTGTTGACAAGACTAGCGCAAAACACACATAAAGCCAGATGAACCCCATAACAATTAAGAGGGTCAAGTAGTTTCAGAGTGGAAGGAACCACTGAGTCATAAACCTGACAGCCATAATCTAGTGTGGACAAAACCTGAGCATAGTAAAGATGGAGAAGAGAAGCTTGATCTGCATCCCAAGAGGTGTGGCCAGGGGCAGATAGCATTAAGCTTCCACATGCAGGGTGTCTTCAGGTGGAGAATATGGGGCATCCATGCCAGCTTTTTATCAAAAGTAAGACCAAAGAAACAGGACTGTGCTATAGCATTGAGGCTTCGGTTGCCTAAATAAAGTCTTTGATCAATTGGTGCTGAGGGTAAGCAGCAAAAATTCGTGACGAGCATTTCGTAGGGAGAAAACTGGAAACTGTGGGGGAGAGCCCATGCAGAGGCCAGGTGGATGGCAGATTGTGAAGGGATGGCACCCACAAGCCAAATACAGTTGAAGACCCTGAGTAGATGATGCCTATGGGTAATACCCAAGTGTTGGATAATCTGGTTGTGGTTAGAATCTGAGCATGGTGCCATGTTGTGAAGAGGTAAAAGCTTGCTGGAATTGCCATTCAGTGAAAGGTTCATTATAGGATTCTGCTCAGTGGGGGATGAACAGAAGTGGGTTTCTTCAACTCAGTGTTTCTGGCAGAGGAAGGTAGCAAGATAGGAAGAGGACACTGAAGCTGTTGCAAAGTGTGTTCCGAGGTGTTCTGCAAGGACCAATGAATCAGTATATGCAGCACCCCATAGGATATGGCCAGGAAGGTTGAACAACACCCAGAAGGGTGGGTGTGGCAACTACAAGGGAAGAGGAAATGAGAAGTGGATGGGTATAGAGTAAAGATACAGTTGGAAGGGGGAAAGGACGCAACAGATGAAAGAAGAAATTGACAGTAGGTTGTGTTAGGTAATATTTTTGGTGAAAATCAATATAAGATAGAAAATCCAATGGATTTTAACTCTATCTCCTTTTCTTTTTTATAAAATGAGTGATCTTGTGAGAGTGGAGAGTGACAGTCATGACAGTTTGCCCACTTAGGTAGTGGAATACAGGGGCTTCCCACACGGCATGTGTGGCCACAGTCTTCACACACAGGGTCCGCCATACACCAGGAACACTTCGGATCAAAACATAAGTGCCACAAGCACCTTACAGGTGGAGGAATGCACGGCTTCATGTCACATTGGTAACACACAATCTTGACCATCTATGAAGGCTTACCCCCTCAAAAGCCAGAATAAAGGGGCCTACAATTGTAGTGGTTTAGTGGTTGTATTTATGACCCTCCTGGGAATGTTGAACAAAATAAATGTGTGGTCACTCCAGATTAGACTGGAGTTCGTCATCATTTTGTAGGATGAGGTCTATGAAACATCACTCCCTGGAGAATATTCAGAGACTGGTGAAGGGTAATAGACACCTGGATGTCACCAGGGTGATCACAATCGTGGAGGGCTGTAGACTGGGCAGCAGGAGAAGTTTTGATGAACAGCATGTCCAACTGCATCTTACTGACAGAATCCACCTCTATGTTGCCCTCGATATTCTCCACAAAAACAATGGCTTTGTGGAGGTGAATGCGTCCCTATCCCTTCTAGTACAGTCAGTTAGAGGGGCCAGGGTTTCATTCCAAGATGGCAAGCCTGGCCCTCTTCCCAGGGTGTAGCCAAGGAAGGGAAGGCTGCAGGGTGATATGAACCAGCATTCAATGATACACTACCACTCAAAGAGATGGCCATTAGAGAATATCCATATGCCAACCATCTTCCTCAATACCACCCACTCCGATCAGGGGTTTTGCCCATGGGCATTCGCCAGCCACAGCAACAGCTCTGTAGCACAGCGGTAATTGCTGAGACTTCCACTGCTCCAGGACGACAAGCAACCACTCCTTTGTACACACATGGAGGGAACAGCTCACATATAAATAGTGTGTTTACTGTGTTGTCAGGAGGGGCTCAGCCAGATGGGTACATAACAGCCCCACCATTTGGACAGCCTGAACATGCTTGTTATCTTACATGATGGAGGGGGTTATGGCAGGGAAGGAAGAGGGGGGAGGGGGAATCCATGCCATAGATGGTAGGGAGGGAGTTCTTCCCCAAATGGCACACATTAAAGATAGAAAATTTAGAAGTGGAGGCCAAATCCTAAGGGTGGGCCCAAAAGGATGAAAGGTAACAAGCGAGAGGTACAAAATCTCAAGCAGCACAGAGAATTTTTTTTTTTTTTTTTTTTTTTTTTTTGTTTGTGGTTTTAGGGCGCAAAACTTCTATGGTCATTAGCGCCCAGCCCGTGACGTAGGAAACAGGAAAAAAACGAAATTTAAAATCAGCAGCAAGGGGAACAAAGTCATAAAATTTGAGAAACTAAAGGCAGAAGGAATGCTTAAAAATCCACTAGAGAGAGGGGTTGGTTGTCCCCCAAAAAAAAAAAAAAAAATCAAATGACTGATGTCATTTCACTGTCACTAACAAACTGTAGAACGCGGTCAGCCGAGCGCGTGTCATCTGCTAAAATCAACGATAGATCAGGCGATAGCTGTAGATGGGAGCGTAACGGATTAAAATAGGGGCATTCAATTAAAAGGTGTCTGACCGTCCACAGCTGAGAGCAGTGGGGACAGAGTGGGGGAGGAACACCGCTTAAAAGATGTCGATGGCTAAAAAGACAATGCCCTATCCGGAGTCTAGCTAAAATTACCTCCTCCCGACGATGCGTTCGGGAGGAAGAGGTCCAAGCGCAAGGAAGGGCTTTCACTTCCCGCAATTTATTATGGGGAAGTGTTGATCAATGCGCATGCCATAAATGAGCAACTTGGTGACATAAACCGCTCCGTAGATCGGTAAACGGAAGAGACTGAATAGCTGGCCGAGGAAGAGAGACTGCAGCCTTGGCCGCTATATCGGCTGCCTCATTCCCACAGATACCAGCGTGTCCCAGGAGCCAGAGGAACGCCACCGAGACGCCCCCCAGGTGGAGCAAGCGCAGACAGTCCTGAATCCGGTGGACCAGAGGGTGCACAGGGTAAAGAGCTTGGAGACTGAGGAGAGAGCTGAGAGAATCTGAGCAGATTACGTACTGTATCCGCTGATGGCGGCGGATGTAGTGGACAGCCTGGAGAACAGCGTAAAGCTCCGCAGTATAAACCGAACACTGGTCGGGAAGCCGAAAGTGATTTGGGGTGTCGCCAACAATATAGGCACTCCCTACACCTAATGATGTTTTCGAGCCGTCGGTGTAAATAAATGTGGCTTCCGTCATTTGTGCACATAGAGCAGCAAATGCCCGATGGTAGACAAGTGTAGGGGTACCATCCTTGGGAAATTGACATAGGTCTCTGAGCAAGTTGATCCAGGGATGGAGCCAAGGCGGTGCTGTACCCCAAGTTGTCAAGAAGGTTTTAGGAAAGCGGAAGGAGAGAGAATGGAGCAGTTGACGGAAGCAGACTCCCAGGGGTAGTAGGGAGGAGGAGCGGCTTGCATACCCGACATCAAAGGAGGTGTCGAAAAAAAGGTCATGGGCTGGATTAGCAGGCATGGAAGACAGATGGCTAGCATAACGACTCAGAAGGACTGCCAGCCGATTGGACAGCAGAGGTTCAGCAGTCTCAGCATAAAGGCTTTCCACAGGGCTGGTGTAAAAAGCTCCAGACACTAAACGTAATCCACGGTGGTGGATAGAGTCGAGACGCCGAAGAATAGACGGCCGAGCAGAGGAGTAGACTATGCTTCCATAATCCAATTTCGAGCACACTAAGGCGCGATAGAGGCGGAGAAGGACCACTCGGTCCGCTCCCCAGCACAGAGAATGTGGTGGATAGCCAGGTGAAGGCAGTGGGGAAAAAGCCAGGATGTGGGGGGAGAGGCTAAGTGAAGGAAATGCAGCCCAGGAAGGAAGAATGAAGAATGGGCTGCAATACCTCGGAGCCTCACATGTGCCACGCATGAGCTCATGAAAGAACTATGGGCTCCTGGAAAGGGAAAGGTGGGGGGCCTCCCTCTCTGACCCCACTTCCACAGAGGCTAGTGAGCTATAACAAACAATACATTCCCAGTCATGGACTATTTTCTGCACCTGTGACTTACAAGGCTGTGGTTTGTTCATTGACATCCCTATTTGTGGGCAATGTTTATGCTGACACTTTCAAACTGTATTGCTTCTCCACCAATGATGTACTGCATTTAGTTCCAGATCAAATTTCATTCCAATAGTCAGATGCTCTGTGCCAAATTTTCTGATCTGTTTTCTCCAGAGCTGGATTGTGGAACAGAATTTCAAGCTCATATTACGTTAATACAATTTGCCCATCCCCATTTTTTATGGGTCCCCCTGGTACTGGTAACTATATGGAGTTAAGAAAAAGCAGAATTAGATCATCTTCAATCCCTCAATGGTATTTGTTCTCCTCCTTCATGTGAATGATAAGCACCACTAGCAATGGTAGAAAAACATGCTGGTAAATTACACCTCTGCAATTACTCTAAAAAAATCTATTAATGCACAGTCAATCATTGACACCTACCCTCGGCTGTACCCTGGGCAAGCTGTTGGCAAAATTATTGGGGGTCTTATTTTTCAAAAACAGAGATACATCTATCAGCTGCTACTTGACAAGTAACCTGAACACCTTCTAGTTACCTATAATCCATTTAGCCCTTATCTATACCAGTCTGTGCCTTTTGGCATAGCAACCTCACCAGCTAGTTTCCAATGCATTTTACAGCCACTTATTGCATCAGTTCCAAACTGTCTCAACTATTTAGACAGCATAGTAGTATCTGGTGCCTCTTCAGAGGAAAATTTGCAGGAATTTCATGCTTTATTTTCTGTTTTACAGTCTGGAAGATAAAAGTGCAATTTGGACAACACACAGGTTTTTCCAACCATCCATTATTTATTTGGATTTTTAAATGTCATGAGCTGGAATTCATCCATGGCACCAGCATATGGATGCTATTGCCACACTGCCACACCCCACATCTCTTACGGAATTACAGGAATTTTTATTCAAAATTGTGCACTACCCAAAATCAGTACAAGATGCTGCTACTGTGGCACAATTATTCCATGCATTATTATGTAAAGATGTTCCTTTCCATTAGTGCCCAGCTTGTGACCACACATTAAAATTTAAGCTGCAGTTGCCTACTTGTTTGGTCACTTTCCTGCAGAACCAGCCACTTCTGTTTCTGACGGACACATCTCAGTTTTTAATTGGCACCATTCTCACTCAGAAGTATGCAAACAGATCCAAACACCCTTTGCATATGCCTCTATCTCTTTAAATTCAGCACAATAAGCATGACAGTTTTATTCTCAGACAGAGAAAGAGGCTTCAGAAATTGTGTATGCCCTAAATTATTTCATATTTTTCTATACGGTTCTTAGTTTCACCTGATTACAGACCACAAAATACTGGTATCTCTTTTTAACCCTTTGGTATTCTTGGCAGAAGAAGCCACACATAACTTTCAGCATTGGGCTCTTTTCCTATCAAAATTCAAATAGAGATACATTACCAACCTATGGTGCAACATGCTAATGTTACTCTGTTTTCATTTAGCCATGGAAGAACAAAATGTTGTTGATGCTTTCCCTATTACTAGCACTAAATTTGCAGCTGTGGTAGCTATCAATCCCGTGTTAAGCAAAGTTGTTTCTTTTGTGCAACATGGCGGTCAAACAAGCCTCTGGGCCATGCTTCCGATACTTTGAGAAATTATTTTGCATTACAAATTTATCTTTCTGTTTGGGATGGAGTGGTGATGTTAGCTACAGAGAACACTGCTCCCAGGTTGTAGAGCCCTCCATCCTTCGCTGTGACGTTGTGTGTTTATTGCATGGTTACCACTAGGGTGTGTCATGTGCAAAAGCATTAGCATGTAGAAATATTTCCTTGCCAGACATTGATGGGCAAATGGTGAAGATTGTAATGGCCCAACAACAGTGTGACACCCATCAGGAGGCTCTGCGCACTTCCTTGTCACCGTTGACAGATCCATAGCAGCCATGGGAACAAATTTGTGAACATTTTTCAGGTCCTTTTCTAACTTTCTGTGCTTCCATATGTGGTGCATTGTCCAGCTACTTCTCCACCGCAATAACTTCAGCTTTATCAAATATTTTTGCAACAGAAGGTCTTCCATATATTAGTTACAGACAATGTCCTCCAGTTCATATCTCAAACTTTACGGTGAGCAGAAAAGAAACTGACATAAGAACAGTGCTCACTTCATTGAACGGAAGAGGTGAGCTGTAACTACCAATTTTGTGTGTGCATTGTTTTGTAGTTTGCATGTGAAATTTGTGTTTGATTCAGACATTAGAGACCACCTGGCCTGCTAATATGACACCAGTTGCATATGCAGCCTGGCGGCTGTGCCCCCTGTAGGAACTAGTGAATACACAGGCCAGAGCATCGGTCTCCACTGGCCACTTGTGCATTGCTAATTTTACTGTACTTTGTCTTCCTAGTGTGTGAACTGTTTGAGCACTAAATTAGTGTTTTCCACTAACAACAACTATGTCTCATCACTTGTCATAATGTTTTTGAGAAAAGAAATGTCCTCATTTTGCATTTCAATCAACTCGCAAAAGCGTCCAAGCATCATTGTTTTTTTTGGGAGAAAAGGTTTGCGGGACAATTTTTGCACAAACCTTTCTCTTCTTCAAAAGATTCTGGTGAACATATTACACACATGATTTAGGGATGTTGGTCAAATGTGATTTGTGATGAGAACAACGCTGGCATGATGTGACCACCCATCCACTGTTTAACACTCTCTACTTACAAGTGACTGGTCAGATGCACATCTATTGTTCAGTGTTGTTAGTTCAAGCTGCCAGCATAATACTCCACTGTTGGTACTGATTCACTGGCAATAAAATAGGTCTCTGTACTTTTTGGATTAATGGTGTATTTCACTATTTCAAGTGCAAGTGCAAATACGGATCATTTTTATGGATGCACAAGCTAAAAATTTTGTGACCAAATTGAAGATGAATATAAATAATTCCATTCAAGATTTTTTTTGCATTAAACTAACCACTGTATTATTCACTTATGTTAGATGATAGATTGAAGCAGATTCAATGACCAAAGAATATTACAGTTGTCTTGAGAATGGTGGTGTGGCTCCAAAAGGCAGTGTACTGAAGTGGAATAATACAGTAGTTTTGCTCAAGACAGTTCATTACTAATGAAAACATTCAACACAGTCATGCAAAGCCCTGGATGAGAAATTTGTCAAATATGTAAATAAATAAAAACCAAACTGTTCCTCTTACAAATATTACTATATGAAACACATTATTGTAAAAAGTATTTTATCAATAATCTGGTTTCTTCCTACATAATAGTCATAACATTTTAGATATATGGCAAACCCAATATCCCCGTTATGACATGTAATAAAAACACAAATCTTTTAACACAAGTTATGTGGAAGTGTTAACATGTAATGACAGCTGAATCTAATCTCATTTCATTTCATTTCATTTATTTGGAAACAATTTGTCACACACAGTACATTGTCAGAAGGTGTAAATATAGAAATATAAAAACAAAATTTGTCTTGCAGGATATTTTGTCTGTTGTATTCAAACCTAAAAAAAGGCATAGCCACCTGTCACCAATCTTTAACATGCCAGTTACTACCTACTAGAAACCCACACTCAGGACTCACCTCCAGCTGTTGCACTTTTTCGCCAATGCTGGCAGGGTCACACGGACAGTAGTGTTCAGTAGATTCCTGGTCCAGGAGGCACTGCAACATCTGCATCACCACCTTGACTCTGGCCAAATGTGTTGGTGTCCAGTTCTACCAGAGACTGCTTGTGTAAGAGGTCTTTGACACCCATAAAATCTTTCTGCAGTCATCTGACAGCAGGAGTAGCTGTAAAATAAGCATTACAGTTAAAATATCTTAGTACTGAAGTCACTCTCATAATATAAGGAAAGGATGTGAGAGAGGGTATAGTTTTCTACAATTAGCCACAGCTGATTTAAAAAAAAGTGTTGGCATAATTCAAACACTTAAAACATTTGTTGGGTCCTTTTTTAAATTGTTACATTGCAAGTGGCTTCTTTTTAAATAAGAAAAAATAAAGATGATGATTACTAGAAACAGAAAATAGAGCAGGTTTACTTATAAAGGTTTTGCTTCTTTGGTCAATGCCACATCCCCCACCCTTCATAGAGCAGAATGGCTTTTATTAATCACATCCCATTTCCTCCCATTTCACTCGCAAGTTCGATGTGTGAATAATAATTGATTATGTGCCTGTGTGATTGTCATCATTTCTAAATTAATTCTCCCATTCCACATATATAATATATACATAATATTATTGAAAAATATTTGTAAATACTTCCCAGATAACAGGATCACAGCTTTCATATAATGACTGTTGTAAGAGAAATTTAGCACATTGATTTTTCAATTACTAACCTATCATTAAGAAACTGGATAAGAAATGTGTAATGTCCAATCTCAATGAGGAACTTTAATCTCTCAGCACAGGACAAGAATGTGTAGACAAACTATTGCCCAAGTTTAACAGAATAGCCGATGACATGCTGAATAGATATGTACCCTCTACAAAAGTTCATAAGGAGAGGGAATTCCATCGTATATAATCACTGTAAAGAAACTTCTACAGAAACAGAGATTAATGCAAAATAAGTGTAAAACAAAGCATAGGGCTATAGGCAGAGAGCTGCCTGATGAAATGCATTTAAGAGCCCAATGCATGATGATTCCATTGACTATCATAACAGAATATTGTCAAATGATATCTCATAAAACCCAAAGGGATTCGGGTTGTATGAAAAGGTTGTTAGTAGCACCAAAGTTAGTGTCCAGTCCCTAGAGATTCAAACAGGAACTGAAAATGAGGGTAGCAAGCAAAAGCTGAAATGCTTAACACTTTTCAAATATGAATTTAAAAAGGAAAAACTCACGAGAATTGCCCCAGTGTAATCGTCGTGCATACAAAAAGATGAATGGAACAAGTATTAGGTATAAGTGGTATTGAACAACAGCTAAAATTGTTGAAACTAAACAAAGCTGCAGGGCTTGATGGAATCCCTGCCACATTCTGTACTGAATTTGTGGCTTAGTTAGTCCTCTTAAACCTGCAATCTATTATAGATCCTGTGAAGAGAAACCGATGCCCAGTTGTTGGAAATAGGCAGAGGTCACATCTGGCTATAAGAAGGGTAGTAGAAGTGAGCCAAAAAACTACCTTCCAATATCCTGGACATTGATTTTTTGTAAAATCTTGGCACAAATTTTGTGTTCAAAGATTATGAGGTATCTTGAATAGAATGACCTACTCAATACTAACCAGCATTGGCTCCAAAAACAGTGATTGTGTGACACCCAACTGGCACTTTTCTCAGATGAAATAGTGAACGTTTTGGTTCAAGGCAGTGAGATAGCTGTATTTTTTTTATTTCTGAAAAGCATTTGAATCAGTACCACACCTATGCTTCTTGCTGAAAGTTCAATCACATGGTGTATAAAGTGAAATTTGTGACTGGATTGAGGATGTTTTGTTTGAGAGAATACAGCATGTGTTTTCAGATGAAGTCATTGTCAAATGTAAAAGTAACTTCAGGTACCCCCCAAGGAAATTTTCTGGGACCCTTGCTGTTCATGTTTTATACTAATGACCTTGGAGACAATACTAATAGTTACCTCAGAATTTTTGTAGATGATGCAGTTATCTGTAATGAAATATTGTTTGAAAGAAGCAACATAAATATTCATTCAAAACTTGATAAGTTTTCAAAGTGGGGCAAATATTGGAAACTTTGTTTGGATATGCAGAAATGTAAAATTGTGCACTTCACATATGAAAAAAAATGTCACATCCTCGGACTATGACATGAATGAGTAAGAGCTGGAATCAACCAATGCATACCAATACCTGGATGAAACACAGTTTGGTACATGAAATGGGATGATCATATATGCTCAGTCAAGAGTAAACCAGGTGGTAGACTTCAGCTGATTGGTAGAACACTATGGAAGTGCAATCAAGCTACAAAGAAAATTGCTTACAAATCACTTTTGTGACCACAAACCATTTTCTTCACATTGCAACTACATTTCCAAATGTAGACCAAATCATATATCCAAAGCAACACTAATGACTGTCAGTGCAAGGAAATATAAGCAATGCTATAATTATCCCAATTTTAAAACGTAACAGAAAAATGCTATGTATCTGTACAATAATTTCTCTACAATTTTTGTATTTATACAGAAAAGGTATAACTACATTTAAATGTTTATTAGTGCCTGTAAAACCCAAGACATATTTGCATAACTGCATTTATAGTTCTAAATGACCTCTATTAAACTACAATTCAAAGATTGATCAATTGAATTTGACTAACTTCATTAATGTCATATAAATGGCAGTTCTTATTATGTCTTCACTTATCTCCTTTATTATAAAAACTAAATACAACTAACAAAACAAAACATAATTCCAAGAACTAAAGTTATTAAAACAAAACAGTTAAAATGACTAGTAAATGTGGCATTACCAGCATTCTGTAAAGTGTCCATTTTTGTGTGCAAAGGAAAGGGAAATGCATTGTCAGTTGGTTAGAGAGGGACATGAGTGGTGGAAGCTAGTAGCTTCTTATGCTTTGATGCTTGGCTATGCTGCACAACAAACTGTGTTTTTATAAACTGTGGTTGATATACAGCAGTAATGAAGGGATGACATGTCTTTTGGATATAAAAAAATGAAAAACATCTTGTGTCCAGTTTAATAACTGAACAACCCACTGCCCAACTTTTGAAAACAGCTGAAGAAACCAAAAGCAGAATGAGGCACCAACCAAATAAGTAGGAAAATCTGAATTCTTTAAATTTCATGTATTTCTCTCATCACATAACTACAAGCACTTACACCTAAAAATATGTACTATCATCATTGTCAGAAGAGCTAGCCAGCAGTCTAATACTTTTAATATACAAGAGGGGTTGAGACTAGGAAACAGAATCAGTTTTAATCCTCATGACCAGTTTCTTGAGGCTCTCATCACATTAGAAACTGAAATCCTACTCAAGATAGAATCATTGCATAATTCATTGCTTCTCAAAATTAGGGAACTTCCCTGCATCTTATTTCAGATTTTTGTTTTCCCTTTTGTTAATTCTCTTACTTTTCTAGTGTGAAATATGAAACAGATTGTATTGGCATAAGCTTAAGGGATAGATGGGTATGTATGGTTCCTCAATTTTTTCTGGAGAAAGTCAATCCCTTCAGTCACTAGCAGTGCCACTTTTTTACATACATGTGGTACTTTGAGCCATCAATACTTATTACAATACAACTTCCATGGTTATAGTTTAGATCAAAATGAAAGTATTAGACAATTTCAAGACATGACATGGACCCATAGCATACAACATGACACCAAATATTTGGTCACTTTAGTAAGAGGTACCTTTCTGCAGTTTCTACATCGACTGTGATAGCACCTGTCCATACGCAGTACGGTTTGGAACTGACCATTAAGTGTTTTTTTAGACAGAGCTGTAAGCATATCAACATGAAGCCCAGAACTTGAGATTAATGCATCATCTTAGAAATTATAATGACTTTAAACAAACTGTAGTAATTAAAACAGTTCACAAACTTCTAAGTGCAAGAAGCTACTGACTGCTGTACAGCTACAATTTTGGATATCTTGTACTATGAAATTATGTTCTGGCTCATGAATGTGCATACTTTATTAAAAACTGTTGATAATTAAATAGATAATAACAAAGTACCTGTTTACTAAACAGCAGTAACACAAGCAGTGAAAAGAAAAATAAATCTTGCTACTTTTCAGGACCATGGGCTCCTTCAACTGTTAGGTGGCATAAAAAGGTTGGAGCAAATGAGAATTAGCAAAGCAACAAAAGACTCTGGTGTAAGGATGGAGTCTAGAACATAGAGACAATGAAGAACAGAATTTCTGGAAAATGGGAAGCAACAACAGTTAGCAATCCTTACCACTCTTACATTGAGTGAAAGAAAATCATGTTCTTAAAGTTAACAACTTCACATCTTGCACTGCTGCTGGCCGGTTACACAGAAAAATGTTTCTGTTGCTGCTGAATTGAAGTTTCAGTTTCCTAGATATCACTGCTAAGGATATTCAACCTTTTCCATGTATTAAGCACACAGCAGCAAAAGAACTGCAACTCCTTTCCATCCACAGGACACAAATTGCTGTATTTTCTATGCTCTATTATTCACCCAGAATTATTCCGTAGAGCCCAGTATATCCAGCATCATTTGGAAGTTTTACTGCAACTAGAGAGAAAGCTCCAACTGAAGATAGCAAGCTGCAAGAACCTCCAGCAGGTAATTTCACAGGCGAAGGACATTGTCTTTCCTGTTAACAAGTTCAAGCTCTCACTTAGTAACTTAGCAACTGTGCAATCCTCGAATATTATTTCTGCAATCAAAAAATTACTGCAAAATCCATAACACAATTTTAAAAAATGAATAAATACAGGAAATCTGTCTTTTTAGTATCACCACACAGACATTATTTCTTAATTAACATTAAGTCTGATAACAACAGAAACAGAAGCAAAGCAGTGTTAATAATATTTTATCAAATGAAAATTGTGACAAATAAACCAGCAAGTCCTGAACATATTGTATCAAAACACTGTTTAATAATTGAAGTTCATACCAAATATACTGACAATACCATAAACTTAGACCATTCATGCAGACAGACAGCTTGTTGGTTGGCATGCCCATGTAGAATGCACCACAGTGGTTGCAGCTTAGCTTGTAAATCACATGACTTGTTTCACAGGTAGCCCTGCCTTTGATGGGATAGGTGACGTTAGTGAGCGGACTGGAGTAGGTGGTGGTAGGAGGATGTATGGGACAGATCTTGCATCTAGTTCTATTACAGGAGTATGAGCCATGAGGTAAGGGATTGAGAGCAGGGGTTGTGTAAGGATGGACAAGTATATTGTGTAGGTTCGGTGGAGAGCGGAATACCACAGTAGGAGGGGTGGGAAGGATGGTGGCTAGGACAGTGAAGTAAGCCCTCCGTCTAAACTGCAACTCTTCACTGTCCGCCACTCCCACCATACTATCCCTTCCCCTCCCCGCCCCAGCCTCCTCCTTAAACCCACCCAGTCGGTACTCCCACCATGCACTGGTGCTACTGCTCGCAGTGTGGTTTCAGCTCTTTGAGACTGCAGGCATGTGCGCAAGTTGCGCTTTCGTGTGTGTGTGTGTGTGTGTGTGTGTGTGTGTGTGTGTGTGTGTGTGTGTGTCTACTGCTGACAAAGGCCTTAATGGCCGAAAGCTAAGATTATGTGAATATTTTTATTGTGCCTATCGCGACTCAGCATCTCCAGTATATGGTGAGTAGCAATTTTCCTTCTCCGCATTGTTACATTCCATCCTGGATATTCCATTGTTTGAAGGTGCAACTTTTTTCACACTGAACTACAATACTTAGGGTTTGCACCGCCTCCAGCCTCATTTGTTGCAATCTGTGACCTGTCTGTTCCTCGCAATGTGTCTGAACTTCAGTCAGTACTAGACAAGATGACATACTACATTCAGTTCATACCCAGTGCCACACAAATTGTGGCTTCATTGCATTGTTGGCATCGCAAAAATGTATCTTTTTTTGGGCTAAGACCTGTCAAGACAGATTTTGGAAACTCAAAAATGCCTTGCTTAGTGACAGATGTTTAGTGCATTCTGACCCAGCAAAACCAGTAGTTTTGCGAGTTGATGCTTGTTCCTAAGGAATCAGCGCTGTGATTTCACACAAATTGGTTAACAAGACAGACCCATTGCTTTTGCCTAAAAGCTGCTCATTCAAACTCAGTGCAGGTATTCTCATATAGAAAAAGATGCTCTCACTATTGTTTACGGTGTGACCAAATTCCTTACCTACTACAGCTAGAAAAGCACAGACAAGAAAAGATGAACAAGTCTTACAGATCACATGAGGATTGGGGGAAACGACAGTAACAGAGAAAGAGCGGGTAGGGCCAGGACTGCTCCGGATTGCCAAGCCAAGATAGCTGCAGCTCAGTCTGGGCAAGGAAGACAGAATTTTCTGCCAACCCCCAAACAGGACAGTGAAGTTAAATGATCCTTCCTTAAAGAGAGTGGTAAAAGCCTGCTTCATGAAAAAAACATAAAACTAAGTCAGATTCTGGGTAATGGTCTCCTGGCACCAGGGCAGTGAGTCACGGAAGCTATGAGTCTGCCACAGAGTGGCTAGTTTGGGACAGTCCAGCAAAATGTGGACCCCTGTCATATGGGTGCCAAAACAACAGTGGGATGGGTCCATGCTATGGAGGTAATAACCATGAGTTAGACAAGTATGGCCAATGGGGATCTTCTAAAGGTAGAAAGGTAGATTGCTTGTTAGAGGCCTGCATGGAGGACCTCCACAGATTCATAGTCTCCTTTATCACCCATAGTTAGTTTGGTGAAGTCATAATGAGCCATACCATATTCTGGGCACCTAAACGTAATGGTCTAATACCAACTGCAGGTCAGTTTCTGGAAAATTGTTCTTGAGAGTCAGTTTACTGGTAGCCTGTTTGGCCAAGTGTTCAGCAAGCTCATTCCCTAGGATCTAAATGTGGCACAGGTTCCAGATGAAGGTCACCAAGTTTACACATTGTTTGAGGCCATACAGGGAATCATGGATAACAATAACAAAGGTGTGGTGAGGGTAGCACTAGCTTAGTTTGCAAACTGCTCAGGGAGTGCAGGAATGGATATGCCCGAGAGCATGAGAGGTGGATACCAACTCTGCAGTGAAAACATTACAGCCATCTGGCAAGCAGAGCAGTTCAGAATGTCCTGCACAAGTATAAGCAAAGCCTAGATGACCAGTGCCCACTGAGCTGTCAGTATAGACAACTTCTGAACTCTGGGATGCATCAAGGATGGAGAATAATTTGCAGTAGGGGGCCTTAGGATGGACCATGTGTTTTGCACATTGTGATAGGTCAAGATGAAGCTGAAGCCAAGGTATGCTCTGTGGAGGTGGGTCCAGAGGAGGCATGGAAGAGGGAAGAACTGAAGTTCAGAGGATCTACCAGATGCAGATTGCAATGGTAGTCCCTCATTGGGGCTGCCATTGCCGGAGATGGATTACCGTGTCTGGGTGGTAGTCAGATGCTTAGGGGCATTGCCAATGTGGGTAGTGTAATTGGAAAGCTGTTGATGGTGCCTGATCCACAGTGGAGAAATCCCAGCATCTATGAATAAACTCTTCACAGGGCAAGTCTGACAAGCTCCTGTTGCAAGTCGAACTCCACAGTGGTTTACTGTATCCAGTATCCACATGCTGACAGCGATGCCAAACATGTGTCAGATTCCCATAACCAAGGTGGGACTGTGCCAGGGCTTTGTAAAGTTGCAGAAAGGTACTGTGATCTGCAACTCAGCTGGTGGTACTCAGGTAGCGAAGAGTATTAAGGTGCAGTCAACACTTTTGCTTAAGCTAGCATTGATGGGGGAACCCATGTTGGCCAGGAATAAAAGGCCAGTCCTAGAAAGCAATAACTCTCCACCACATTACATGTTTGGTCATTGCGGTAAAGTTCTGGTTGTGGTTGAATGGTACAACATTGACAGAAGTACACGATGTTAGTCTCAGTGGCAGAAAATTGCAAGCCATGGGTGATGGCTCATGCCTGCACCTTTCCGATCCCATTCTCTTGGATATGGGGGATACTGTGGGAAGCACCAACACAAACCCAAAACAATAAGGTAAGACAGGAAGTCCTGGATGAAAATTGGGAGTGGAGTCTGGAGACCATAATCATCTAAAGTAGCAAAGACCTGGTGCCATAAGCCCTTGCTGGTTGAAGAAGACAACTTTAAGGTGTTGACATTGGGCAAATGCTGTTCAGATGACAGTAGTGGAATGGCCTTGGCAAAAACCATCCTGGAAAAGAGGCAAAAGATCACAAAACACATGGAGCCAACACAGCTGCCAGCTCACCATGCATTCTAGCAACTTACAGAGAATATTGGTGAAACTTATTGGGCAATAACTGTCAGTCTCTAGAGGCTGCTTAAACAGTTTCAGTACTGGGACAATGATGCTCTCTCGTCATTTCGATGGGTGCATGTCCACACTCAAGATGTGATTAAAGATGGCAGGATGCATGTTTGACCATTTGGTAAGTGCCTGATCATCTGGTTGTGGATGCATTCCAGGCCTGGGGCTGTATCAGGGCAGTGGAAGAGGGCATGGACGAATTACCACTCTCAGTGGAGCATTATATGGCTCCAGTTTTAGTAAAAGGTAATTGATTTTGCTCAAACCACTCTTAAGACACAAAAGGCAGGTTGGTAATTCTCAGACTCTGATGCTTGAGCACGGCGCAGAGCAAAATGTTTGGTGATGGCATCTGGGTTGGTGCAGTAGTCAGAAACATTCAAGTTAATTCCAAGTATACCTGCATGTGTCTGGTATCCAGAGATGTCTGAAATCAGCCCAGAACTGCAGAGGAGAGAGACATGGTGCAATAATAGAAACATAGCATTCCCAGCATTCTTGCTTTTGTCTTTTCGTAAGGGGGTGGACCCAGGTATGGAGACACTCAGAGGCAATGCATTGTTCCATTGATGGGTGCCACTTATGGTTTCGGAGCACCTGCCTACACTGTAATGGCCTCTGTGATTTCTGAGGACCACAAAAGTACTGTCTTCAGTTAGGGCAGGCCCAAGGAACAGTGGATGGCTAAATCAGCTGTTGAAAGAATGACTGTAGTTGTATGCTGGACTCCCTCATCAATATCTCCATGCAGCAGGGAGCCAATGTCAACAGCAGAGGTGAAAACATCCCAGCCAGCACTGTTAGCCCATCTGGGCAGGCGTCCAGGGGTGTGACACTGAGCAAGGGACAGGAAGATTTGAAAGTGGTCACTACCACATAGGTCACTGTGCAGCCTCCAGTGGATCGATGGGTAAATACAAGGGATGCAAACGGAAAGGTCTGTGGCCGAGAAGGTTTGTGTGCCACACTGAAGTGTGTTGGGCTACCATCACTCAAGAGGTAATGGTCAAGTTGTACTGGAGAGTTTTAAAAGTCTTTACCATGGCCAGTTACCAAGGTTCCACCCCACAAAAGGTTGTGGGCATTGAAATCACCGAAGACCCGCAAAGATGGGGGAGCCGAGATACCAATGCAAACAGTATGTTCTGAAGCACTTCACCTTGGAAGGGAGGTAAACATTGCAGACGGCAATAGTCTGAAATGACTATAACCAGAAAGTAACAGCCTCCAAAGAGGTGTTTTAAGAGACAGAAGTTTGTTGTACATAGTGCCTAGGACATAGTTCCAGACACAGCCTCAAACCCTGTGATAGGCAGCAGTATTGTAATATTTCTGGTATTTGAGAAGTGCTGGGGTCCGCATTACTGAAAACAAGTGGTTTTTCACCAAGATGGAATCACTATCAGTCCTTGTACAGACCAAATGTTGCAGCAAGAATTCCTCTGCTTGCGCTTGGCCCTGTGCTTCACCCACAGTGTAGCCAGGGAATGGAAGATTTTAGGG
This sequence comes from Schistocerca americana, assembly GCF_021461395.2. Lineage (NCBI taxonomy): Eukaryota > Metazoa > Arthropoda > Insecta > Orthoptera > Acrididae > Schistocerca > Schistocerca americana. The sequence continues at coordinate 3,111,168 of NW_025726148.1, read as the reverse complement.
TTGCACCTGTCTGCATTGAAAGGGGACTGTTCTTTCATAGAGACTGTTGGGGCCCAAAGACACCAGTGGGAGATAACTTCACCTGCTTCATTTGGGGCTGATCTGTCACGATGCCACCAACTCTGAATGTGGCCTATCCCCATTCTTGCCCTCCAGACTCAAGAATGCCTGCCTGGTCAGTAATCCCTTACTTGGGGTACGATGCCCCAGTCATGCATAGTACATACTGCTTGGCAAGCACAGGGAGTTTTCAGCTCAGGCACCAACAGTGTGATCCCTGTGCTCACTGAGCAGGAAGCTTCTGACCCCCACCACCACTACAATGGGATGGCTACAGTGCTGGGTTTAAAGGTGTATGACTGCATGAAAAAGAAGAAGATGTGGATGGAAGGCATAAGGTAGAGCACACTATGGATTTGGTGACCTTTCCTGCACAATCCAGATTTTTTGAAATTTTGAAAACTGGTGGCAGGTGATACCCATCAATGGAGCCACATATTTATTTGATGATATGTTGTAGAATATGCCAGAAGTTGTAATTCAAGGCTATATCATGGACCAAGTCCAAGCAGGATCGGCACCAAGGAAACCATCCAATGTAGTGGCAGAGGGAGAAACAGATAGTGGAAGAAAAGCATGCAGCACAGAAATGAAGTAATGCTGCAAAGGTTGGTGACAAGTGGTATAAAAGGACATGCTCACAAAAGAGCTGCGAGCCCCTGGGATGATAATTAATATTAGTACTGATGGTTTTACGTTGAATTATCATGATAGGTTTGGTCTGTAGTCCACTGAGTATGTATTTCTTGTTTGTGGGATCCTGCCCACTCATCTGCTATAGGGTTCCTAAGTTGACAGTACTTAACTTTGCCTTTTCACAATGAAATGTTTCAATCAATTGGTGACATGCAAATAATCAATGTCCTTCAATGTATACTAAATCACAGCTGTATCTTTGGATCACGACTCATCATCTTGTGCAGGACTTCTAGTGTGGCCAAAGCTAGCTGGAGCAGCGGTTATATTCTCTTTGTATAGGTGCCACTCCTGTCGTGGTGTCATCCTAGTCAGTATTTGATTGGCTGACCATCTCACAACCTTCTCTGTTGTTACGTTCCAGGCCAATATGCCGGCACTTGACGTTACACCAGAACATTTCTCCTCCTCCTCCTCCTCCTCCTCCTCCTCCTCCTCCTCCTCCTCCCCCTCCCCCCCCCCCCCCCCCCCAAAGTGAAGGACCATCATCGTGTAAGTGGTGCAACAATGGTGGGGGAGGATGGAGGGTAGATGCAGTGCTGGAGCAGAAGCTGTGACTGCTGGGGATGTCAAGCTTACAGTCGTACCCTGCCATCTGGCCTTCACTCAGGCAGAAACGTGCACCAGAGGTGTACTCGTCCAAATCTGGAGGACAATAACTGGAGAGGGAGGACGTTGACTTCTGCAATGTGGATGGGCCCAGCTCTATCGGAAACACAAAAGGTAGCAGAGGAGGTGAAGGCTTTGTCCCCATGGGGTTTTCCCACAGTGTCGTGATGACACCCTCTGGTGGCCATTGTGTCCATGCTGTCTTCTGGATCTGTGAATCTGGGGGAAGAGACACAGAAAGATCATCATGCACATGACAGTGGCAAAGTTGATTCTGATGTTGGCACTGCAAACCGTTTGGACCTGAAAGGAGACACATGCAAGCACCAAGTCGATGAACAACCTTACCTCACGCCCACAGTCTGCTGCCACTAAAAACCATGTGAAGGACAATATCATGTGGCATGAAGTGATTCTTGCTGTCTTCCTTCAATGATGGATGCGCAGTAGGGTGGAGCAGTGTCCTATGGTGGTGGCTATGAAGAAATTCTGTGGGCAATGGTCCAAACGATAGGAGGCAAGAAACAATTACAATGCTTGATCCCTGGCGTGCGCGGAGTGAAGTTTAGCCATCTGCTGCTTGAACATTCTGACAAAATGTTCAGAGTCACTGTTTGACTGTGAATGGAATGATGCACTAGTTAGACGCTGTATGCCGCTGCATTCACAGTGTGTTTCATATTCATTTAACATGACCTGATGTCCATTGTCTGACACTATTACTTCAGGTAAACTTTTGAGGGAAAAAATTGAGGAAAAAACCTGAATCGTTCTATGTGATGCTGTCGAGTTCATTGACACAGCAAAAGGAAACTTGCTATAAGAGTCTATCACAATCAACCAACAAATGCTCCAAAATGGTCCCGCAAAGTCTACGGGCACACATTGCCATGGTGATTACAACTTAAGCCAAGCAGAGAATTTTTGTGGCAGAGTGGACTGATTTTCCACATATGCATGACACTGTTACTTCATCTGTTCTATTTTGGTGTCCATACCTTGCCAAGTACAGTGTCTGTGTACTAACTGTTTCATATGAACAATCCCCCAGTGGCCATGGTGAAGTAACTGCAACACTTTCTCCCCACCACCACCACCACCACCACCACCACCCACTCTTAGCTTTGGCGACCAGTACATGTGACTTGCCACTGTCATTTTGAACAAGAATCACATCTTTCTGTACAGCATGGCTATGCTGATGTGCGAAGTGTTGGTGCACTATAGTGTTCTTTATGCTATGCGAGGAATGAGGGCAAGATGTGTGAACATATTTTAGCAAAATGCTCAAATCTGAATCAACTTCCATGGCCTGTGCAATTTTCCTATAGTTCACTAGAAATGATTGAAGCAATTCAGGATCCTGAACATCAATGTGACAACAAAATGCAGCAGAAGTGTCAAATTCTGGATCAGGGGCAATTGGAAGACATGAAAGTGTGTCTTCATTACCATGTAGAGCCATCTGATGATATACAATCTCATATTGGTATTGGGACAACAACAGAGCCCATCTTTGTAATTTTTGGGCAGTTCATACAGGAGCTGGTTTTGTCAGATGAAATGAGGACTGCAAAGGCTTGTGATAAATTACCAAGAAGAATTTTCTGCCATACCAGTAATGGTGGAATTTGGTTGGCACCATACCCAATACCCAAAGCCTCTTTTTCGATCTGTGAATAGTTACACTGAGCTTTGGACAACAATTTTGATGTGAAAGCAGTAGGCCTGTCTTTGTCACCAATTATGTGCAAAAGCACTGCACCTATTCCGTAAGAGGATGTGTCAACTTGCAATACAACTGGTTTGTCAGGATAGAAGTGAGCTAAGCATCGATCACTGAGCAATGCATCTAAGTTTTTCAAAAGTTACATGGCACCCATCTGTGCAAACGAAGGGGACATTCTTGCAACGCAATGGAGTTGCAATTTGTGCAGCATCCTGTATGATCCAAATAAAATAGTTCATTTTCTCTAAGACCGATTGCAATTCTGTGGCATTGGAAGGAACTGGCAAATCTTGTATGGGTAACAAATGTGGCTGAAGAGGATATACATGTTGACTGTTTATGGCATGACCGAGATACTTAAACTCAGTTTTCATATATATAAAAAAAACAAAGATAATGTGACTTACCAAATGAAAGCGCTGGCAGGTCGAAAGACACACAAACACACACACAAAATTCAAGCTTTCACAACAAACTGTTGCCTCATCAGGAAAAGGGAAGGAGAGGGAAAGACGAAAGGATGTGGGTTTTAAGGGAGAGGGTAAGGAGTCATTCCAATCCCGGGAGCGGAAAGACTTACCTTAGGGGGAAAAAAGGACGGGTATACACACGCGCGCACACACACACACATATCCATCCACACATATACAGACACAAGCAGACATCTCACAAGCAGACATATTTAAAGACAAAGAGTTTGGGCAGAGATGTCAGTCGAGGCGGAAGTGAAGAGGCAAAGATGATGTTGAATGACAGGTGAGGTATGAGTGGCGGCGACTTGAAATTAGCGGAGATTGAGGCCTGGTGGGTAATGGGAAGAGAGGATATATTGAAGAGCATGTTCCCATCTCCGGAGTTCGGATAGGTTGGTGTTGGTGGGAAGTATCCAGATAACCCGGACGGTGTAACACTGTGCCAAGATGTGTTGGCCGTGCACCAAGGCATGTTTAGCCACAGGGTGATCCTCTTACCAACAAACACTGTCTGCCTGTGTCCATTCATGTGAATGGACAGTTTGTTGCTGGTCATTCCCACATAGAATGCATCACAGTGTAGGCAGGTCAGTTAGTAAATCACGTGGGTGCTTTCACACGTGGCTCTGCCTTTGATCGTGTACACCTTCCGGGTTACAGGACTGGAGTAGGTGGTGGTGGGAGAGTGCATGGGACATGTATTACACCGGGGGTGGTTACAAGGATAGGAGCCAGAGGGTAGGGAAGGTGGTTTGGGGATTTCATAGGGATGAACTAACAGGTTACGAAGGTTAGGTGAACGGCGGAAAGACACTCTTGGTGGAGTGGATTTCATGAAGGATGGATCTCATTTCAATCAAGGTAAGTCTTTCTGCTCCCGGGATTGGAATGACTCCTTACACTCTCCCTTAAAACCCACATCCTTTCTTCTTTCCCTCTCCTTCCCTCTTTCCTGATGAGGCAACAGTTTGTTGCGAAAGCTTGAATTGTGTGTGTATGTTTGTGTGTCTGTCCAGCACTTTCATTACTTTAGTCCTGCATCAGATAACACATGAAACATAGCACGCAAATTTGCAATGTGTTCTTCAGGTGTGCTACAACAATGCTGTCCAAGTTAGTTTGAACAGTATGGCACTTGTGCAGTCAGCTGTTCTAAATACCATTGGAAAATGGTGGGTGCAGAAGCACTGCCAAAAGGCGAATGCATGTATTTAAATAGACCCAAATCAGTATTCACTACACACACCTTTTGAGATTCTTCATCAAGCAGTATTTGAAGATACTTGTCATGCAGATAAGTTTTTGAAAAGTAGCGAACAGTACCAAATCTGTCCACGAGTTCCTCTGGCTGTGGCAATGGATAAAAATCAATCACAGTTTGTTGGTTATCGGCAGACGTAAAGTCAACAAAGAGGCAAATGTGACCTGAAGGTTTGGGGATCAAAACCAGTGGACTTGCCCACCAACTAGCATGTATGGGCGCCATACCTCAGCAATCTTGTAATTCTTCAAGTTCAGCAGCCACATAGTTGTATAATGCAATGGGAACAGTTCTGTCCCAGAAAAATTTCAGCTGTGTGTTGTCTTTTGTAGTAATATGCACAACAAAATTGTTAGCCTTGCCTAACCCTTCAGAATAGAGTTCAGGAAATTCTTTCAACAAGCTAGCTACACTGTCTTTCTGCATTGAATAGAGTCACTGACAACAAATTGTCCTGAATTTTAAAGCTAAACAAATAAAACGAATCAAGGACAAATATGTTCTCACATTTATGCAATTGTAGAACAGTGAAAGTCACAGTTCGCATATGTGATCGATAAATGGCACACAAAGTACATTTTCCAAGAATGGGAAGGTCTTGTCCATTATAAGCTGTTAGGTGCATGCTAGTTTCAGATAGGCATGGAGAGCCTCACAGTTCATGTTACGATTCAGCAATGTAACACAAGCACCCATGTCAAACTGAAATTTCACATGTTTACCAATAAGATGCAAATGAACAGAAAGCTTGTTGGTGTGGCGTAGTTCTGAAGTAACTGCTTGTTTGATAGTTTTGCTGATGCCTGCAGTAGGTTTTGAGTACACTGCATTGATTACTTGCGAAACTAGATTTTTGCGTAGGGGCCAAATTCTTATATTTGTTCTATTGCAAACATAGAGATTGCACATGTCCTTTCTTGCCACAAGCAGGACACTGATCTTTTCAGGAGGGGCAGTCTTGGCGTTTGTGCTGTGAACAACACTGAGGGCAAGACTTAGTTCTGTTTGCCTGTGTAGCCGCAAGCTGCTTACGCAGTGTGGAGCGTTGTTTACTCCGTGTGATGAGCACAAGCTGTTGCCGAATTGGCAAACAAGGAACTCAACCCAACAAATAGCTGGCTGCTCAAATTTATCAGCCAATGGTCACCTGAATCTTACTTATCTAGTATTTGCACTGCCTGGTGAAATGATGAAATGATGGACCCGACTGTATCAAAATATGTTCTCCAAGTTTGACATCAGGCATCACGTAACATAACATCTGAAATGAAGTTTTAGCTGCTACCACATTCACTTGTTGGTCATAATAGTTAGTGAATCTGTAACCTGTTCACAAGGAAGTTCACTCTGCGTGGAATTAGGGAACAACTTCCGAGATAAATGGAACACTGCACTTCCTACCATTAGGGATGTTTCACAGTACCTGGTACATTGTAAGCAATTACGTGGCCTTCAAACTGTTGCAACCACTTGAGCCATTCACCTTCCTGTTCATGAAACTGGCAAAAAGGCAGAATAGCTATAGGTGTTGGGGTTGGAGGTGCTCGTTCTGTCAGGTGCACAGCAATGGACATTAGCTGCTGCACTGTGTCGAGCAGTGTAGACTTTTGCTTAGTCTGGAACTGAAATATCCCTCTGCCACACACCATCAGGTGGCTTGCGGAGTATGGATGTAGATGTATATGTAGATCTGCATTAGCTGCATTTCATTTAACACTGGTTGCTGTGGAAACTGAGCAGGTGGTGGGATAGATAAGGTGGGCATTTTGGAACAGAGAAATGCAAGAAACAGACAAGGCAAGCAAGAAAAATAAGTACAAAAGCAAAGAAAATATCTGCAACACCCACCTGAAAACACTGATTAGCAAGTAGCACACCTGCTAGACAAGAGAGAGAATTAAGGTGTCAGTAAACCACAAAAGAAAATTCTGTGGCCACCAGCCACTGGGTTTCCTCCCGTAACTTATTGGCAATGTTGGATCCTACCCACTTGTCTTATATGGGGTTCCTAGGAAGCTGTTTTCTCAGATTACTAGACAATATTCAAGCAAATAATATTAAGGGAATGTATTACAGTAAATTAAATTGACAATAATTTGCCTTTTCACAGTGAAGTATCGCAAGGAATTGGTGCCACGCAAATAATCAATGTCCTTCGATTTATAGAATTTCCATGCAAGTAAAAAGTATAGGTCACAAGTCATGGCTTAATTAATGGATCATGGTTCGTCTTCTAGTGGGGCACTAGTTCAGCTGAAGCTAGCTGGAGCAATGCTTATATTCTCTTCATAAAGGTGGTGCTCCTGCCGTGTTGTCCTAGTCAACATTCTATTGGATGAAGTCGTCTCACCGTCAGTTCAACAAAAATTTCATATCCTTCTGACAAAATCATAAAAGGTCATGCAATGCCCATAAATGGGTTCTTAATACACAATTAAGTCTGATATTTAATCTGCTGTTCATCTGAGAAAAACTAATTTAATCATTCATACAAATATTTCAAGTGCTAAACAACTTCTTCAATACATATTGTTCCTATTTCAAACCGTTTCTCTCTGAAAAAGGCTTTTGTTGCTGGGAGCCATGAAAGCCACTAGAGTGCTGGAAATTATGTTAATTTTTGTCCTTTCTTTCAAAGAAGAATTTTTTTATGAGAAGTTAAAATATTTATTTATTTATTTGTCTTGAAAGGTTAAATTAAGATCTTCGTAGAAATGCTGCTTAAATAATCTGCCCGAGTGTCACAATAGTAGATGGCTGAGTGATGCAGGCTACTGTGGGTGCAGGAGCAATGGCTAACAAATGATGGTGCAGTTGGAATGGCCCGCTAGAGTCACACCTCGTGCAGTTTTTCTCTCACTGTTGACTTTGCCACCTGCAAAGCTGTTGTATAGCCTATTATAAACACTGTCTTTTTCACTGTTGGTGGCACATTTATTCTGTCTGTCTAAATTAGTAACTGAAAGTGAGGAGTAATATTTTGCTTTACACAAGTTAATCTTTTTAATCTATTTTCTTGAATCATATGAAAATAGTAACTTTCATGTTGTGGAACCATTGAGTGATCTTCACAGGACCACAGCTTTTGTATGAATAAATATGACAATTATTGTTAGGATGCTTCTTTCTCCTACACTGAATTAGAAAACATTGAGAAAATGCTCTGCCTTCAACATTCTAGCATTTCTTAACTTCCTTTATCCCTAAATACACAGCAGTTGCAGTGGCTATAGTGGCACACTAGTGAAGTAATGTTAATCCTATAACCAACAATCATGTGTCAAGATTTTTAGCTATATGGGAACCAAACTGTAATTTGCCACAGAAAATAATTATCATGTCTACATCTACCAAGCATTGAGAACTGGGGATTGGAGAAGCAAAATAATACATTTCTACTCATCATAAAGATGACAATGAGTCACAGACAAGCACAATGAAAAGATTCTTACGATTTTTTTCTGCCGACACATTCATCAGAAACGAAAACACAGTTTCATTCACTCCAGCAAGCACACCTCATGCACATGACTGCAATCTCTGGAAGCACGTAATGAATTACCACTCTCATGTTGAACACAAGCAGCAACATGCAGGGGGGCGGGGAATAGAAATGGCTATGGCTAGCAACATACGGGTAAATGGAGGGGGTTTGCTCTGTCTGCTGCAGCATGAAGGGACTAGAGGGAGGCACGAAGACTGCCATGTGCAGTGTCAAGGGATTGTAGGGCAGGGTGTGGGCAAGACAAGTGGAAAATGAGAGAAGCAGGTAATTGGGAAGGAGAGAAGAGTAGGTGTGTCGGCACAGGATGACACACAATGAGGGTAAGAGAGTACAAACTGGGAGGAGGCATTAGGACAAAGGGGGGGGGGGGGGGGGGGGAGATATTGTGGGTGGGTGGGGTTAGCGGAGGAAGGTGGTGTGTGGACTGTACCTTTTCCCTTCCTTGCTTCTCTCATTTGCTGCAGCCCCCCCTCAACACTGCCACTGCCGTATCTGGCAGTCTTCTTGCCTCCATCTAGTCGCTGAACTCTCCACCAGACAGCACTCGTATCTTCCATAATTGTATCTTGCAGTCACTTCCCCTCATGCCTACACCCAACTGCTGCTCTCATTCAACATGACATACGCACACTGGCGTGAACTGACAGAATTGGCAGTTATGTGTGTGTCACATCTGCCTGTAGCTATTTATGTAGGTTATTCACTAACTAATATTCCTATATTTTTTGCTTGCTGCATATTTATTGGGCCGAGTTAGAATTCAGTTTCAGTATTGGTCACCATTCATATTACATGTATTATTTTCTATATTGTTTTTCCTCACAATGTACGGACTTCTGCCAGTATTCTGTACAGCAACTATTTTCTATTGGTAAAAGCTAACGTGCTCTGCTCATTGGGTTCATCATCAACAACAATCACTGATAGGAAGACCTACCTACTGTCCACTAACTGCTCCTACAGTTAAGATAAAATGGCTTTTCTTTGAATTTTGTCACCTGTCGTGAACATTTATGGAATCTATCTTCAGCACAGCTTTGACTGTATAAAGGTGTTCATAACTGCGCGCGCGCACACACACACACACACACACACACACACACACACACACACACACACACACACACTTCCAATGTCCACTAATTGCTATAGAATCAATTGTCAAGCAGTAACACAACAACCTGCATTAGTAATGAAGTCAGTACTATTCACAGTCTCAGGATAATGGCTACGACAGGACACCCTCAGTGTGTCTGATTACACAGTTCAGTTTCTCCACTTCTTAATGCTTTGAGAGAACATACCAAGCATCCAAGTATATTACCACCTGTATCATTATTATGCAGTGCAAATAAAAATTTAAGGATGTTATCACTCTTCATTTCTCCATGAACAAAGGATAAATAGTTTAATCTTTGAAAGGAGCTAGTGATGGGAGATGCCGAATTCTGTTGAGCAAAATGTATTATTACTCAAATTGTAACAATATTGACTGTATCAAAGGGGAAATTCTGTCAACAAAAGAACAAAATTACAAGGAGGCAGAAAGACTGTCACTATTTACCTATAAGTTTTTTTTGTTTTGGTTTTAGGGCGCAAAACTGCTATGGTCATTAGCGCCCGGTCCATGACTTAGGAACCAGTAAAAAATGAAAAAAATTGGCGAAACTAAAAGCAGAAAGAAAGCTTAAAAATCCACTTCAGAAAGGGGTTGGTTGTCCCCAAAGTAAAAAAAAAAAAAAAAAAAAAAAAAAAAAGAAAAAGACTTCAAATGACTGACGTCATCTCACTGGCACTAATAAACTCGAGAACGCGATTGGCCGAGCATGAGTCATCTGCTAAAATTGACGACATATCAGGCAACAGCTGTAGATGGGCGAGTAACGGAGTAAAATAGGGGCACTCAAAAGTGTCTTACTGTCCTCAGCTGAGAGCAGTGGGGACAGAGTGGGGGAGGATCTTTGCTTAAAAGATGTCGATGGCTAAAAAGACAGTGCCCTATCGGCAATCTACTTAAAATTATCTCCTCTCGATGACGCGTTCGGGAGGAAGAGGTCCAAGCACAGGTAAGAGATTTCACATCCCGCAATTTTTATGGGGAAGTGTCGACCATTGGGCATCCCATAAAAGAACAACACAACGATATAAAATGCTCTGTAGATCGGCAAAGGGAATCGATTGAATAGCTGGCCGAAGAAGAGAGACTGCGGCCTTGGCAGCTATGTCAGCCACCTCATTTCCACAGATACCAACATGTCCCGGGAGACAGAGGAATGCAACCGAGATGCCCCCCAGGTGAAAGAAGCACGGACAGTCCTGAATCTGGTGGACCAGACGGTGGACAGGGTAGAGAGCTTGGAGACTGACGAGAGAGCTGAGAGAATCTGAACAGATAACATACTGTATCCGCTGATGTTGGCGAATGTATTGGACAGCCTGGAGAACAGCGTAAAGCTCCGCAGTATAAGCCGAACACTAGTTGGGAAGCCGAAATAAATTGGGGGTGTCGCCAACAATATAGGCACTCCCTACACCTAAAGATGTTTTTGAACCATCTGTGTAAATAAATGTGGCTTCCTTCATTTGTGCATATAGAGCAGCAAATGCCCAATGATAAACAAGTGAAGGGGTACCATCCTTGGCTAATTGACAAAGGTCAATCTGATCTGGGGACGGAGCCAAGGTGGTGCTGTACCCCAAGTCGTCAAGAAGGTTTTAGGAAAGTGGAAGGAAAGAGAATGGAGCAGTTGACGGAAGCGGACTCCCGGTGGTAGTAGGGAGGAAGGGCAGCCTGCATACCCTACATCCAAGGAGGCATCGAAAAAAATGTCATGGGCTGGATTAGCAGGCATAGAAGAGAAATTGCTAGCATAACGTCTTAGAAGGATAGATCGCCGATCGGACAGCAAAGGTTCAGCAGCCTCAGCATAAAGGCTTTCCACAGGGCTGGTGTAAAAAGCTCCAGACACTAAATGTAATCCATGGTGGTGGATAGTCGAGACGACGAAGAATAGACGGCCGAGCAGAGGAGTAAACTGTGATTCCATAGTCCAATTTCGAGTGAACTAAGGCGCGATAGAGGCAGAGAAGGACCACTCGGTCCGCTCCCCAGGAGGTACCATTCAGGACACGGAGGGTGTTGAGGGATCGCAGACAGCGAGCACGAAAAATAGGAAACGTGGGAGGACCAGCACAGTTTTCTGTCAAACATAAGACCCAAGAATTTAGTGACGTCCGAAAACGGAAGGTTGACAGGTCCTAGATGTGAGGAGGGTGGAAGAAACTCCATACGTCGCCAAAAATTAACACAAACGGTCTTACTGGGAGAAAAACGGAAGCCGGTTTCGGTGCTCCAAGGATGGATGCGATCGAGACATCCTTGAAGACGACGTTCAAGAAGTATGGTCCGTTGAGAGCTGTAGTAGATCACAAAATCATCCACAAAGAGGGAGTCCGAGACATCAGAAAGGTGACAATCCATAATTGGATTTATGGCAATGGCAAACAGTACAACACTTAGCACAGAGCTCTGGGGTACTCCGTTTTCTTGGGAGAAAGTACAAGAGAGAGTAGTGTTCACCCGCACTCTGAATGTGCACTCTGCCATAAATTTGCGAAGAAAAAGGGGCAGCCGACCTCGAAAGCCCCAAGAGAACAGTGTACAGAGGATGCCTGTCCTCCAACAGGTATCGTATGCTCTCTCCAGATCAAAAAATATTGCTACTGTTTGGCGTTACCGGAGAAAATTGTTAATGATGTAAGTGGAGAGAGCAACAAGATGGTCAACTGCAGAAAAATGCTTTCAGAAACCGCACTTCGGCTGCACATTTCTATGGGAGAAACGCTGGTGGGTAATTTGATGAGTTTGAAATCTCAGCAAAGTGTTGACCCAATGAGTTAGAAATTCCGACGGGGTCCACTATTGCATCATGCACGACAGTGAGCCCAGAGACTGGGGAGAAACTAGGCGCGCCAGATAACCGTCGAATTCGACTCCAAACTTCCGAGGAGGGAGTAAAGGTGTTCAATGATCTAGTAAAGAAGTCCCAGCCTGCCTTCTTGCTATCGCGGGTGACGCGACGGCATCGCGCACGGAACTGCTTATAGCGGATACAGTTGGCCAAAGTAGGATGGTGGCAGAAAACACGAAGAGCATGTCGCCGCTCACGTATTGCGCTACGGCATGCCTCGTTCCACCAAAGAACTGGGGTGTGCCAGACAATTCGGAGGTGCATGGTATTGAACGTTCCGCAGCTGTAAGAATAACGTCTGTGATATGTGTGACCTCATCGTCAACGCTGGGATAGTGACTGTAATCTAATGTCGCTAGAGACGAAAAAAGTGTCCAATCGGCTTCGCCAAACTTACAGTGTCACACGCGCATATGTGGCAGTTGAGGCTGCAGTCTAAAGACACATGGAAAGTGGTCACTCGAGTGAGTATCATCAAGGGTGAACCATTCAAAGCACCGAGCTAGGTGGAACAGTACCGACCGAAAGGTCCAAATGAGAGAAATTGGTCGTGGAGGCAGACGAAAATGTAGGGTCTGCAGTGTTGAGGCAAACTAGATCCGCTTGGTGGAAAATGTGTAGTAATAGTGAGCCACGTGGACAAGGATGTGGAGATCCCGAAATCGGGTGGTGGGCATTGAAGTCCCCAACCAGCAAATAGAGGGTGGAAGCTGACGAAGAAGATGAAGGAGATCAGCTCGGTCCATTGGCGTGGACGATGGAATGTATACAGTACAAAGAGAAAAGGTATATCCAGAAAGGGAAAGACTGACAGCGACAACTTGGAAGGAAGTGTTTAAGGGGATTGGGTGATAATGGAGAGTATCATGGAGAACAATCATGAGTCCTCCATTTGCTGGAGTGCCTTCAACAGAAGGGAGATCAAATCGGACATACTGAAAATGGGGGAGAACAAAGTGATCATGGGGACGCAGCTTTGTTTCCTGAAGACAGAAGATGACCGGCGAGTAGGATCGTAAGAGGATTGACAATTCATCTCGATTGGCTCGAATGCCGCAGATATTCCAGTGGATAATGGACATAGGGTGAACAGAAAATGGAAGAATGTGAGCAATATTGCCGTCAACTCAACGACTGCTCAGAGCTTGTGACTGACAACATGGAGTGGCATTCAGCTGAAGGCAGAAGATACTGATCCATAGGTTGCTCAGGAGCAGCTCCTGCCACCAGCGATCGGCCGGTCGATCAGCCTCCAGCAGTGCGCCGCGGCGACACATAGGACAGCCGAGTGCAATTTCCGACAGGTGGCGCAGTAGATGAGACACGCCTTGGCGGACAAGGAGATGAACTGGGTTTCTTATTAGCCTTCTTGGGAACATGATGTTTAGATGAAAGAGGAACCGATGGTTGAAAAGTTGGGGTACATCAAAAATCTTCACGCGTAATCTCTTTTTTCGAAATCCTGGTGTCTGACTTTTGGGCTCGAGATTTAGCAGAACACGATGAAGGGTGAGCCTTACAGTGGGCAGGCGAAAGTGGTGAGGTTGAACAGGTGATCCTCATGCTGTCTGATCTGACAACCGTGGTACTAAGGGTGAGGTCACAAGTCTGAGTGGCCCCCTCATTTCTTGGCCGAGGAGAAGCAAGGACAGTGCTGTATTTTCCTGTCTGAGGCATGGTGGGCTGTCAACTGGCAAATAATTTTCGAGCAGCAAAGGTCAACACCTTTCCCTTCACTCTCATTTCCTGAATGAGTCTTTAAAAATGGGGCAATCTCGAGAGGAAGCAGTGTGGTCACCCATACAGTTGATGCAGTGAGGGGATGGAGGTGGACAAGCACCCTCATGGGCATCCTTGCCACAAGTAACACATTTGGCCAGATTCGAACAGGACTGGCTGGTGTGATTGAACCGCTGACACTGATAGCAACGCGTAGTGTTTGGGACATAAGGGCAGACAGATATTATCTCATAGCCTGCTTTGATTTTCGATGGGAGTTGAACTTTGTCAGATGTCAAGAAGACGTTGTGGGTTGGAATGGTGTTCGTGTCAACCCTTTTCACAACTCTATGAACAGCCATAACGCCTTGTCAGACAGGTAGTACTGAATTTCTTCGTCAAACAATCCATCGAGGGAGCGTGTATTAACGACTCCATGTGATGAATTTAAAGTGCGGTGCACTTCAACCCGGACAGGGAAGATGTGGAGCATTGAAGTACGCAGCAATTTTTGTGCCTGGAGGGCACTGACTGTTTCTAACAACAGGGTGCCATTCCGTAATTTGGAACAAGACTTTACAGGACCTGCAATTGCGTTGACACCTTTCTGAATAATGAAAGGGTTGACCGTGGAGAAGTCGTGACCTTCGTCAGACTGAGAAACAGCAGGGAACTGTGGCAAGATGGAAGAACTGACTGTGGCTGAGACTCAGTGAACTTACACTTGTGAGCAGACATAGTGGAAAGTGAGGAAACCATTGCGGAAGAATCCCCCATGATTACCGGCGTCTCCAATGGCGCGCTCCTCCCTTGTGGGGGTCCTCTCTGAGGGCACTCCCGCCTTAGGTGATTGTTCACACCTCAGGGCACACCTCCCAACAAACGGATAGAGGGACCAATCGGCACTTTTGGAAGGTATCAGCTCGGGTAATCATCCCTCCCTGGGCCTGGCCATTACCAGGGGGTACGTACGTGTCCTACCTGTCTACCCGGGGTGGGGAATTACGCGTTAACCCATCACCGGCTACACACAAGAATGCGTGGGTCGGCCTTCAGACACGCACAGGGAGGAAGAAAGAGAAAGGGAAAGAAAAGAAGAGAAGTCTCAAACGCCACAGCAGAGACAAGGGTAAAGAGAAGGGGTAAGGAAAATAGAAGGACAAAGGAAGGATGAAGACATAGAAGCAAGGAAGGCAGAGAATGCGGTACATTTACGAGTGTCCGTCTCCGGACGTAGGCAGAAACCATCCTCCCAGATGGGGAGAAAGGGAAGGAAAGAGCCAGGGGTGAAGGGGAGGGGGGGGGGGGGGCGAAGATGGGGGATGCGGAAGGATGCGGAAAGGGAAGGTATGCAGCCAGGAAAGGAAGGAAGGCCATATTAGCTCGGGGTCCCGTGCTCGCTATGCACGTATCCACAAAAGAGTTGTGGACCCCCTGGGGGGTTACCTATAGGTGATGTTCACTGACTGAAAGTAAAAAAAATTATTCCTCTCTTTAGGTGATATTAGCAACATTCATAAGAAAGACAGAAATGTAAGTTGAAGTTTAGAAATGGAGGAATACTCTCAGAGCCCACAATCTGAGTGGCTCACCTCTTGTGCATATATAGGAGGTCACATAAATGGGGATGTCACACAGGGAGGTGGTCAAAGACTGCAATAGAAGAAGTGTTTTGTCCAATCTCTAGTTGTGATTTTTTATAAATATATGATTTTCATGGCCCCATAAGGTGTGACCCCAAGCCTGGTGCCACAAATGTGAAACATTTTTGGCACAAACTGGTGAGTTTCCCTTTAGTTTCAATAAACAGGCAAAATCAAATTAATGCAATTTTTTCTGTAAGTAATGCTACTGTTCCAGATTCATAAATAAATAAATAAATAAATAAATAAGGGTGAAGAATGACACAAAGAATAAAATGTTAAATATAGTTTTGCATTTGGTAATTTGACACAGTTGAAGCTAGTTTCAATGAAATATACCATGTAGAAAATTATGTACACAAAAATGAATATTTTAATGTGATTAACACACGACAGCTTACATGGTAATCTACAGAACTCCATACTTACATGGATTGTTTCTCCACAATGCAGTGAGTACTGAATTGTGCCAGTTGCTGCTGTATTCCACCATTCCAGTTAGGGAAGTTAAGATCTCAAATCATCACTTCAATCTGGCACTGTTAAGCTGAAGTTAACTACTCATATTCCTGTGTGAACCTGTCATTCTCTGTGACTGCATGCACCACTTTTTGAATATGCTTGTGCTGCACCATTGCCTGCATTAGCTTGCAAAGGCAGTGGTAATTAGTGATTATGTCAAGGACATAAACTTCTTGTTGGACTTTCCCATGAAGACATCTGCAAGAAACAAAATGGTCACAATTTTTAACTCTGTGTTACAATTGATGAACAGAGGCAAAAGTGCTACAGCACAAGCCGACAGTTAACATTATTTTGCATTTTTAGCACCCTCACGGAAAAGTGAGGGAGATAGCTCCAGAGTGATTTGTGTCTCCAACTGTGATCAGGGCAACACACTTGATGTACATAATTTAACATGCCTGTCAACATGCCTTAGAACATCACTTTGAGTTCAGATAAGTTGCCCATGTTCCTTTGTGGGAAGACAAGTTGTAAGCACAGGGAAACAGGTGTACACCAAAGCTGCAGCATTGTAACATTCAACCACTTTCTTGACACAAAAACAGTGATGATCTAACACTTGGTAGTTGCCACACAATGGACAACCCAACTGGTAACCAAAGCTTATGTACTGAGGCTCTCAAATACTTTGACAGGAATGTGAGAAGGAGTTGCGATATCTGCAGTGACACAGATGGTACACAGCACACATTATTGCATCTATAAATCTACAAGTTGGGTAAAATAAAACTGGTCTGAGATACACTCACAGTAGGAGTGTCACAGGATTGACCTGATGGTAATATACTGCTGTGCTCGAAGAATTGAATAAGTCACTTACAACAGCTCTGCCTGAGGACTATCAGATATTTAGTTTCCCACAATCTTCATGTGCCCTGGTACTGAGCAGATTGAATCCTACTCCCCAGTAGTTTCAGTTGAGGATGGAATGCTGGATTAACTGATTTACTGTGTTCAAATGTTGGACAGAGTGAAGATCACTCAGATTCCAATATAAAAGAAATTTAGCAATGGAAGATAGGCTCATGTGCTCCAGAGACCACAAAACTGAACTTACATATACTCTTGGTCCTCACACAAAAATGTCAGAAAATACCACATTAAAGCAGAAGCAATACCACAATCTCTGCTGTGAAGCACTGAATCTAAAATAACATTGAGTGTCTGCCGTATCCAGGGTAGCAGATGGTTAGAACACTGGATTTGGGGTTATAAATGCTCTACACAAGCTGACTCAAAGCATACACTACAGACAGATCCTTAACAGAATTGTGATTCATGGACGGTTGGAGAAATGCAGCCAGAGATGGATGAGCAACAGTATGGCATGCAGATGAAGTTGGAGGTGTGAGGAACAATGTGCTTGTTGCACCAAGAGGAGCTGCAACTGGATGGTGAGTACTGGTTCCCTGACCTCAGCACAGAGATGTGCAATCAGTCTGGTCCTACAAGCACCCATGGCCAGCCAAATCTCCTCATGGGGGAATGTGCCAACTATCTTCGAAGATGAGGCCTCAACAATCAATACACGGTACACACAGTCGAGCCACAAAAGCATAAGGCCAGATAAATCTCGAACAGACCTGCCCTGTCCACTGTCTAAGAACTTGGCTAAGGCACTTGATGATATTCAGTACCTAGAGTGTTCTGGTTTGTAGACTTCTGAGGTGCAGCAACTGTGACAATAGGAGTAGAAAATGAGGTCCAGGAAAATCAACGAGTCTCTAAAATGTAGGATGGTGTCCCTCATATGCAAGACAGGTAAAATAAAAATGGAAAAAAAGAAGCACACACACATTCACACTCACTCGCATCAAATAGAAAGCCCATCTTTGCAGCCCACCCCTCTATAAGACTGCTACAGATGTGTGTGTGTGTTCCCACATTTGAGGAGGAACAGAAAACATCAAAATTGTCTACAATTAAGGAGCAGTGTACAGAACACATTATCGTAGATGTGATACTGTTTGTGGCTACGGCAAAGAGGGTTAACACTTTAAACACTGTCCAGGGAGACACCACTCTGATAATAATGATCTGGCAGCGATTTACTGACTTGGATCCTTGGAAATGGCTGAGACAGGATAGACCACATAAAGATGGGGAGGTAGACACAAAATCCCTACTGATGCAGTTGCGCAAAATACAGTGTTTCCAAGCAGTATCTTACACCTTACTGATATAATTTTCTTTTTTTGTTTTAGGGCGCAAAACTGCTATGGTCATTAGCGCCCGGTCCGTGACTTAGGAAACAGTAAAAAACCTAAAATGGAACCCAGCAGCAATGGGAACGAAAGTCATAAAATTGGAGAAACTAAATGCAGAAGGAATGCTTAAAAATCGACCACAGGAAGGGGTTGGTTGTCCCCAAAAAAAGCTCCAAATGACTGACGACATTTCACTGGCACTAAAACTCGAGAACGCGATCGGCTGAGCGCGTGTCATCTGCTAATATCGACGATATATCAAGCGACAGCTGTAGATGGGAGCATAACGGATTAAAATAGGGGCACTCAATTAAAAGGTGTCTTACCGTCCACAGCTGAGAGCAGTGAGGACAGAGTGGGGGACGATCACCGCTTAAAAGATGTTGATAGCTAAAAAGACAGTGCCCTATCCGGAGTCTAGTTAAATTTACCTCCTCCCAAAGACACGTTCGGGAGGAAGAGGTCCAAGCACAAGGAAGAGCTTTCACGTCCCGCAATTTATTATGGGGAAGTGTCGACCAATGGGCGTGCCATAAAAGAACAACTCGACGACATAAAACGCTCCGTAGATCGGCGAAGGGAATCGATTGAATAGCTGGCCGAAGAAGAGAGACTGCAGCCTTGGCTGCAATATCGGCCGCCTCATTTCCATAGATACCAGCGTGTCCCGGGAGCCACAGGAACGCCACCGAGACGCCCCCCAGGTGGAGCAAGCGCAGACAGTCCTGAATCCAGTGGACCAGAGGGTGCACAGGGTAAAGAGCTTGGAGACTGAGGAGAGAGCTGAGAGAATCTGTGCAGATAACATACTGTATCCGCTGATGGCGGCGGATGTAGTGGACAGCCTGGAGAATAGCGTAAAGCTCTGCAGTATAAACCGAACACTGGTCGGGAAGCCGAAAGTGATTTGGGGTGTCACCAACAATATAGGCACTCCCTACATCTAACGATGTTTTCGAGCCATCGGTGCAAATAAATGTGGCTTCCATCATTTGTGCACATAGAGCAGCAAATGCCCGACGATGAACAAGTGAAGAGGTACCATCCTTGGGAAATCGACAAAGGTCACGGAGCAGGCAGATCTGGGGACAGAGCCAAGGCGGTGCTGTACCCAAACTTGTCAAGATGGTTTTAGGAAAGCGGAAGGAAAGAGAATGGAGCAGTTGACGGAAGCGGACTCCCTATGGTAGTAGGGAGGAGGGGCGGCCTTCATACCCTACATCAAAGGAGGCGTCGAAAAAAATGTCATGGCCTGGATTAGCAGGCATGGAAGACAGATGGCTAGCATAACGACTCAGAAGGACTGCTCGCCGATTAACAGCGTAGGTTCAGCAGTCTCAGCGTAAAGGCTTTCCACAGGGCTGGTGTAAAAAGCTCCAGACACTAAATGTAATCCACGGTGGTGGATAGAGTCGAGACGACGAAGAATAGACGGCCGAGCAGAGGAGTAGACTATGCTTCCATAGTCCAATTTCGAGCGCACTAAGGTGCGATAGAGTCGGAGAAGGACCACTCGGTCCGCTCCCCAGGAGGTACCATTCAGGACACGGAGGGTGTTGAGGGATCGCAGACACCGAGCGCGAAAGATAGGAAGCGTGGGAGGACCAGCACAGTTTTCTGTCAAACATAAGACCCAAGAATTTAGCGACGTCTGAAAACGGAAGGTTGACAGGTCCTAGATGTGAGATGGGTGGAAGAAACTCCTTACGTCGCCAAAAATTAACACAAACGGTCTTACTGGGAGAAAAACGGAAGCCGGTTTCGGTGCTCCAAGGATGGATGCGATCGAGACATCCTTGAAGACGACGTTCAAGAAGTATGGTCCGTTGAGAGCTGTAGTAGATCACAAAATCATCCACAAAGAGGGAGTCCGAGACATCAGAAAGGTGACAATCCATAATTGGATTTATGGCAATGGCAAACAGTACAACACTTAGCACAGAGCTCTGGGGTACTCCGTTTTCTTGGGAGAAAGTACAAGAGAGAGTAGTGTTCACCCGCACTCTGAATGTGCACTCTGCCATAAATTCGCGAAGAAAAAGGGGCAGCCGACCTCGAAAGCCCCAAGAGAACAGTGTACAGAGGATGCCTGTCCTCCAACAGGTATCGTATGCTCTCTCCAGATCAAAAAATATTGCTACTGTTTGGCGTTACCGGAGAAAATTGTTAATGATGTAAGTGGAGAGAGCAACAAGATGGTCAACTGCAGAAAAATGCTTTCAGAAACCGCACTTCGGCTGCACATTTCTACGGGAGAAACGCTGGTGGTTTCGATGCTCCAAGAGTGGAGGCAATCGAGACATGCTTGAAGACGACGCTCTAGAAGGTTGGTCCGTTGAGAGCTGTAGTAGATCGCAAAATCGTCCACAAAGAGGGAGCCCAAGGCATCAGGAAGGAGACAATCCATAATTGGAGTTATGGCAATGGCAAACAGTACAACACTCAGCATGGAGCCCTGGGGTACCGCGTTTTCTTGGGAGAAGGTACGGGAGAGAGTAATGTTCACCCGCACTCTGAATGTGCTCTCTGCCATAAATTTGCGAAGAAAAAGGGGTAGCCGACCTCGAAAGCCACAAGAGAACAGTGTGCGGAGGATGCCTGTCCTCCAACAGGTATTGTATGCTCTCTCCAGATCAAAAAATATTGCTACTGTTTGGCGTTCCTGGAGAAAATTGTTCATGATATAAGTGGAGAGAGAGCAACAAGATGGTCAACTGCAGAACGATGCTTTCGGAATCCGCGTATGGCAGGTGTTAAAAGACTGCGGGATTCCAGCCTCCAAGCTAATCGGTAATTCAACATACGCTCCAAAACCTTACATACACTACTCGTGAGAGAAATGGTGCGATAGCTAGAGGGGAGATGTTTGTCCTTTCCAGGTTTCGGAACAGGAACGACGATAGCTTCCCGCCATCATCTGGGAAAAGTACTGTCGGTCCAAATTCGATTTTAAAGGCGAAGGAGGTAACGCAGACTATGGGTTGATAAATGCAGCAACATTTGGACGTGGATACCATCGGGTCCTGGGGCGGAGGAGCGAGAAGAAGAGAGCCCATGTTGGAGTTCCTGCATGGAGAAAACAGTTATGTAGCTTTCGCGATTTTGAGAGGAGAAAGCGAAAGGTTGCACTTCCGATGCACGTTTCTTCGAGAGAAACGCTGGCGGGTAATTTGAAGAGCTCGAAATCTCAGCAAAGCGCTGACTCAATGAGTTACAAATTGCGACAGAGTCCACTAATGTATCATGCGCGACTGTGAGCCCAGAGACCGGGGAGTAACTAGGCGCGCCTTAGAACCTTTGAAGCCGACTCCAAACTTCCGAGGAGGTGTTAAATAAGCTAATAAAGAATTTCCAGCTTGCCTTCTTGCTATCGCGAATGACACGACGGCTTCACGCACGGAACTGCTTATAGCGGATACAGTTGGCCAAAGTAGGATGGTGGCAGAAAACGCGAACAGCACGTCTCCGCTCACGTAATGCGTCACGACATGCCTCGTTCCACCAAGTAACTGGGGGGTGCCGGGGCAATTCGGAGGTGCGTGGTATTGAACATTCCGCAGCTGTAAGAATAATGTCTGTAATATGTGTGACCTCATCGTCGACGCTGGGAAAGTGACTGTCATCGAATGTCGCTAGAGACGAAAAAAGTGTCCAATCGGCTTGGGCAAACTTCCAGTGTCACGGGCGCATATATGTCAGTTGAGGCTGCAGTCTAAGGACACATGGAAAGTGGTCACTCTAGTGTGTATCATCAAGGGCGAAACATTCGAAGCGCCGAGCTAGCGGAACAGTACCGACCGCAAGGTCCAAATGAGAGAAATTTTGTCGTGGAGGCAGCGAAAACTATAGGGACCCCAGTGTTGAGACAAACTAGATCCACTTGGTGGAAGACGTCTAGCAATAGTGAGCCACGTGGACAAGGATGTGGAGATCCCCAAAGCGGGTGGTGGGCATTGAAGTCCCCAACCAGCAAATAGGGGGGTGGAAGCTGACCAAGAAGATGAAGGAGATCAGCTCGTGCCATTGGTGTGGACTATGGAATGTATACAGTACAAGGAGAGAACGTGTATCCAGAAAGGAAAGACGGACGGCGACAGCTTGGAAGGAAGTGTTTAAGGGGATTGACTGATAATGGAATCATGGAGAAGAATCGCAAGTCCTCCGTGGGCTGGAGTGCCTTCAACAGAGGGGAGATCATATCGGACGGACTGAAAATGAGGGAGAACAAAGCGGTCATGGGGACGCAGCTTTGTTTCCTGAAGACATAAGATGACCGGCGAGTAGGATCATAAGGTGATCGACAATTCATCTCGATTGGCTCGAATGCCGTGGATATTCCAGTGGATAATGAACATAGGGTGAACAGAAAATGGAGGAATGTGACCAAAGTTGCTGTCATCTCAACGACTGCTCAGAGCTTGCGACCGACAGCATGGAATGGCATTCAGCCGAAGGAAGAAGATCCCGATCCATAGGTTGTTCAGGAGCAGCACCTGCCACCAGCGATGGGCCGGTTGATCGGCCGCCAGTTGTGCACCTCGGCGACACAGAAGACGGCAGAGTGCAATTTCTGACAGGTGGTGCTGTAGATAGGACACGCCTTGGCGGAGAAGGAGATGAACTGGGTTTCTTTGTAGCCTTCTTGGAATTATGATGTTTAGAAGAAGGAATAACCGATGGTTGTGAAGTTGGGGTACATAAAAAATCTTCTCGCGTAAGCTCTTTTTTTGAAGTCTTGGTGTCTGACTTTTGGGCTCGAGATTTAGCAGAACCCGATGAAGGGTGGGCCATAGAGTGGGCCGGCGAAAGTGGTGAGGTTGAACGGGCGACCTTTGCGCTGGCCGATCTGACAACCATGGTACTAAAGGTGAAGTCGCAAGTCTGTGTGGCCGCCTCCTTTGTTGGCTGAGGAAAAGGAAGGACAGTGCTGTATTTTCCTGTCTGAGGCACGGTGGGCTCTCGACTGGCGAATAATTTTCGAGCAGCAAAGGTCAACACCTTTCCCTTCACTCTGATTTCCTGGATGAGCTTTTCGTCTTTAAAAACGGGGCAATCTCGAGAGGAAGCAGTGTGGTCACCCATACAGTTGATGCAGCGAGGGGATGGAGGTGGAGAAGCACCCTCATGGGCATCCTTGCCACACGTAACACATTTGCCCGGATTGGAACAGGACTGGCGGGTGTGATTGAACCGCTGACACCGATAGCAAAGCGTAGGGTTTGGGACGTAAGGGCGAATGGTAATTATCTCATAGCCTGCTTTGATTTTCGATGGCAGTTGAACGTTGTCAAATGTCAAGAAGACAGTGCAGGTTCGAATGAGGTTCATGTCAACCCTTTTCATAACTCTATGAACAGCCGTTACGCCGTGGTCAGACAGGTAGTGCTGAATTTCTTCGTCAGACAATCCTTTAAGGGAGCGTGTATAAACGACTCCACGTGATGAATTTAAAGTGCGGTGCGCTTCAACCCGGACAGGGAAGGTGTGGAGCATTGAAGTACGCAGCAATTTTTGTGCCTGGAGGGCACTGACTGTTTCTAACAACAGGGTGCCATTCCGTAATTTGGAACAAGACTTTACAGGACCTGCAATTGCGTCGACACCTTTCTGAATAATTTAAGGATTGACCGTGGAGAAGTCGTGACCTTCGTCAGACCGAGAAACAGCAAGGAACTGTGGCAACGATGGAAGAACTGACTGTGGCTGAGACTCAGTGAACTTACGCTTGTGAGCAGACATAGTGGAAGGTGAGGAAACCATTGCAGAAGATTCACCATGATTACCGGCATCTCCGATGACGCGCTCCTCCCTTGTGGGGGTCTTCTCTGAGGGCACTCCCGCCTTAGGTGATTGTTCACACCTCAGGGCACACCTCCCAACAAACGGATGGAGGGACCAATCGGCACTTTCGGAAGGTATCAGCTCGGGTAATCACCCATCCCTGGGCCTGGCCGTTACCAGGGGGTACGTACATGTCCTACCTGTCTACCCGGGGTGGGGAATTACGCGTTAACCCATCACCGGCTACGCACAAAAATGCGTGGTTCGGCCTTCAGATAAGCACAGGGAGGAAGAAAGAGAAAGAGAAAGAAAAGAAGAGAAGTCTCAAATGCCGCAGCGGAGAAAAGGGTAAAGAGAAGAGGTAAGGAAAAGAGAAGGACAAAGGAAGGATGAAGACATAGAAGCAAGGAAGGCAGAGAATGCGGTACATTTACGAGTGTCCGTCTCCGGACGTAGGCACAAACCATCCTCCCAGACGGGGAGGAAGGGAAGGAAAGACCCAGAGGTGAGGGGGAGTGAGGGTG
Source organism: Schistocerca americana (assembly GCF_021461395.2). Taxonomy (NCBI): domain Eukaryota; kingdom Metazoa; phylum Arthropoda; class Insecta; order Orthoptera; family Acrididae; genus Schistocerca; species Schistocerca americana. Next base: position 3,086,465 of record NW_025726148.1, on the reverse strand, counting down.
AAGATGGGGGATGGGGAAGGATGCGGAAAGGGAAGGTATGCAGCCCGGAAAGGAAGGAAGGCCATATTAGCTCGGGGTCCCGTGCTTGCTACACATGTATCCACAAAAGAGTTGTGGACCCCCTGGGGCGGCCCTAACTGATATTGAAGAATATGTCAATAGAGTGATGTTTACGTAGGAAGGACTATTGAATAGCTGCCTTTAACAGTGTCAGTTGGTCCATGGTTCACCAAAATCTATGGAAGCCACAGTGAGAGAGGCTAAGGGGAACCCTGTTCTCTACAAACCAGACCATATGACATTTAAACTTTCACTCTAGTGTCTTTCCTAGACAGCTCGTTAAGGCAATACTCTGATAACTACTGGGACAGGTGTGATCCATTCCTCGTTTCAAAAGAGGTATCAAAAGTGCCTTCTCCAGGGAATTGGGGAAGTTGCCACTCTGCCATATTAGAGTAAAATATTCGATGTGGATTTCCATTGATGCTGTTGGAAAATCTTGAAGCAAACTATACCAGATTTGGTTGTGACTGGGTGCAGTTGCCCAAGTCTCAGACATTACTGATTCCAGCAGCCACATGGAGATAGTGTAGTTTTAAGGCTCGTAACTTTTGGATCTCAAGACTAATTTTCCTGTCTCTACAGATGCACTGTACTGATAAAATAACAGATCCTGGCTAGCAGTGGCAGCAGTTTTTGCAAAATGTTCTCCCAGTATCTGAGCCATATATGCAGGTGGTGTTTGGAGACACTTCTGTTTCAGTACTGCCGCTATTGGTAAATGATTGTGTGTATGTGAAATCATATAGATACCTTCCTATACTTTCATAGAACAAGTGGAATGATGTATAGAGTCCTGGATGCTTGCCATGACATTTCCTTGCCCTCCTTAATTATTAATCAAGCCTCAGTTACTGCAACTTGTCAGACTATGACGTTGTCTGCTATAGGGAAGTATTTAATTTGACAATGAGCTTGTAATATCTCTTTATATTCTACTAATTATCCCTGCACAATTTTATGAGTGAATTATGTTTCCTACTTGACCATCTATATACTCTCAGAATCGATGCACAAAGTAGTACAGTACTATTGCTATTCCGCGAGCGCATCATTACTCTTTGTAACATTCTCTCTGGTGTGTGTTGAGAGGACTTCTAGGATCTTCTCCATGCTGAATAGCCACATTGAATAATTGTAATTTTGCTATCGAGATTACTGGAAGAATGAGATCTGAAATATATTGCATGCTAATCAAGAGAATATATACTGAGCATTTACATCAAAGGTGTGTAAGGAATTTAATTATATATGCATTCTCTAATCAAAATTTGCACGGATGTGTCATTTTGCTGGTAATCAGAAGGGAACTTCCGATGAATTGGAAATCAACCTGCAGTTATTAGATCCAAGAGCTCCATTATTTAATTGGATAATTAAACTCTACCAAAGCAAACTTTCCACTTGCTCTGAGGTTTCCCGACTGACTACACAATGCAAGAAAACCAAGACATTTTATTTACACAGGATTGCAGATCGCTTTGAATCATCAAGGCTGCAGACATGGAGAGTCATCGTCTGATTCTGATTAAGCAAGTAAAGCTTAATTATAACTTTCCTGAGCGACTGTGATATGGCTGCTCATGAATGAGATAATGAATAAAATACTAATAACTAACTTTCCTCCTCACCAGCAACCAGTATAAACACAATAATAATCATATTGGCGCCAGTGTGAAAGGTATCTTTCATTGTTCTATAACACACGTATTTTCTGTTTCATGGTATTCTACGAGAACGAGCTGGAACTAAGCTGCAGAGATATTCTGTGCCGACGGGGAAGTGTTGCCGGCAGCAAAGGTTGCCGGCAGCAAAGGTTGCCGACAGGAAAGGTTGCCGACAGGAAAGGTTGCCGACAGGAAAGGTTGCCGACAGGAAAGGTTGCCGACAGGAAAGGTTGCCGACAGGAAAGGTTGCCGACAGGAAAGGTTGCCGACAGGAAAGGTTGCCGACAGGAAAGGTTGCCGACAGGAAAGGTTGCCGACAGGAAAGGTTGCCGACAGGAAAGGTTGCCGACAGGAAAGGTTGCCGACAGGAAAGGTTGCCGACAGGAAAGGTTGCCGACAGGAAAGGTTGCCGACAGGAAAGGTTGCCGACAGGAAAGGTTGCCGACAGGAAAGGTTGCCGACAGGAAAGGTTGCCGACAGGAAAGGTTGCCGACAGGAAAGGTTGCCGACAGGAAAGGTTGCCGACAGGAAAGGTTGCCGACAGGAAAGGTTGCCGACAGGAAAGGTTGCCGACAGGAAAGGTTGCCGACAGGAAAGGTTGCCGACAGGAAAGGTTGCCGACAGGAAAGGTTGCCGACAGGAAAGGTTGCCGACAGGAAAGGTTCACTTCTTTGACTCGAATGAAACTGGTAACTATGTAATGTCTCTTTTTTTAAATTTTGATGTCAAATGTAAGTGCCAGGATCAACAGTGATCCTTTTGCCATTTTACTGAGGCTCAATTAAATTCACAATGTGTCTCAATTTATTTAAAAATCAATCTGCTCCAAGTTAAGTTGCCAAAGGGAAAGTTTTGTCTGTATGCATAAAACTATATACAGAAGTAGTAGTCAGAATATGAAAGCAGATGCAGCAGACAAAGATCATTACTCTAATAGAATAAGAGAGAATTAATGTTTAATGATCAGCTAATAATTCTTGGTCATAAAATTACAAATCTGCTAGGAAAATAACTTTAATTGGTCAGTGGAATGCATGTCACATTTAAATTATGTCACATATCAAGGTAGAACTTGGTCATTTCAGCTGTCTGTGGGGAAAAACACACACACACACACACACACACACACACACACACACACACACACACACACACAAATGGTTCATAGAAAATACACGTTAGCATGGATATCCTAATATATCACAGTATCACTTATTAGGACTTGCTATCTGGTAACTGGCTTCATCCATATATTTCTGTTAAGAGGTTTGTCAACTTTGTGAAGTGATCTGGTGATCTAATTGTAATTATACTCAGTGGGCAGCTTATCTCACATGTGTGAGAGACAAGTCAAGTGAAAACTGTGTCCGCATCATCTGTTATTTTACCCCGTTCCACATATAAAATGCAGCCTATTATGTGAAATAAATGGGACTGTCTAAATTTCTTTATTCCCAAGAAATATAAACCTGGTACTCAAATACCCAGGTCAAGTTGAAACCTCATTCTGAATTACAAGCTGCTTGAAGGCAGTAACAATGGAAAGTGCTATAAACAGCATCTGGAAAACAGAAATCTTCCCATGTAACAGGCAAATAATTGGAGACAATGATACCTGGAACACACCAGGAGTTTAACATACAACACACTAACAATAGAGTAAATATGAATCTAAATGTTTATGAAGTTAGCTTCTCATTAGAATATGGAATAAACTCATTGACTGTGATATGGCTTTCAAAATGATGGAGCACAGCAACCAGTTGTCCTTTCCTTTACTAAAGCAAATCTAGATTTTAGCTAGTGCCTAGCCATTATCAATGCTAAAAGATGCAATTAGTATATAGTCAGGCAATAATATAAGAATTTGCAACTTTTGGCATAACCTACATCACTAATGTACTATATTACATACCATTACTTCATAGTTTCAGTACACATCCTAGTACATCATTCCCCCTTGCTCAAGCTTCTGTCACAGTTCCTGAAAAGACTACTGTATAATGAGGGTAGGATTTGTTGAGAACGTGTCAGTTGGCTGTATGCCAGAAAGGCAAGTGTCATCAACTACCCATCTTGCTGACATTTGTCACCATCTATGAACCCTCCAGAAATAAAGGGAACCACATACCTCATTGTGATGATTAAATAAAGAAATGGTACAAAAGATAAAATATTTAAACCAAACTGTTTCAAATAGTTTCAGCATACAGCATGTGCCTCCTAGTATTTTGTAAACTTTTTTAAATATTTTACCAAACTGATGTTACCTATGTGTTTTAAGGAATAACAAAACAATTTGCTCACAAGGAGTGAATCTGGCATTTTGTACAGCTTGTATGGTTACAATTAAATGTGGCAGTAACTTAGACAGAAATGACAATAACTTTACTTTTATTTTATTTTGTATTCTTACTAAGCAAATTTAAAGTTTTTTTAATAGAAATGATCAATGCCTTTCTGTGAATGTTATTTATTGTGTAGCTCATATACAGGAGGCCATACAGCAAACCAAGGTGTTTTCTGCAAAGCCGACCTCCTTAAAACAGTAGTCTTGTACTAACTGTAACAGAAGCCCAAATGGGGACTGAAATAGTGGGACGTGTATTGGATATATGAAATAGTGGTATGTAATCTAATGTAAAGGCAGTATAGGTTATGCAACAAGTTGTAACTTTTTATACTATCACCTGACTATGTACCTCTTGTAGTTTTGCACTGATAATGGTAGGCACTAGCTGAAACCTAGATTTATTTTAATAAAGTCTGAAAGGAAAGGACAATTGATTTCTTTGCTGAATCATTCTCAAAGTCTAAATGTTATCCAGTCAGTTCCCAAAATCACAAAGCCACATCAACAGCCACCAGCTCTAGTAAAATCAGCACATTCAGATTCTGTAAGCAGCCAACATCAGCAGCATGCAGAAATCATTTGAAAAAATGCCAAGAGAATAAATATGTAACAGAATCAAGAAGAGAAGCAAACATTTTCTTCTTGAAAAAGAAAAGGACAACAACAAAGGATATATAATCTTCCAGTTATTTGAAGTCTGTTACAACTTAAATAGATAACAAATTTCTTCAGGGTGGGCCACAAAGCCTCAACAAATTTGAACTAGGTCAGTGCTCCAGATGTACATTTCAAAAAGAAGACAAGGAATGCATATTCCGCATTGGATGTTGCTCTGGAGACAAACAGAGAAACAGGCACAAGTGTATGCATTACTACCCTTAGAGTCTCAAAGAATGGAAACTTCAAAAACAACTTTTGTATGCCTTGTCTGCACCTTTTTTGCACAATAAATGTACAAAAAGTTAGAAAGGCAATAAGGACGAGAATTCATTGTTCTGGGGTATACCTGTTTTTCTATTGGTCAATATTTTTTTCCAGAGTGTCTCATATTATGAGACAACTTCTGTTTTGATCCAAACTGGCTTGTGTGGGCTTTTTTAATATTCAAATATATTAATTATCAAGCAGCATGAATTCAACAACAAAAAATGCACAATATTGTTTGTTAATTGTACAGCATTCATAGTATTTTGCACTTAGAGGTATCTCATGTTAAGGCAGCAAAATTGGAGGACATCATGCAAGTAGTTACTCGGACAGTTGGTTATTTAAGATCCCACAGTTTAATGCATTGACAATTGTCCCATTTAAACTAGAAATTTGTGGAAGATTATGGAGATTTTCGATACAATAGAGAAGTTTGCAGCTTAGTTGCAGCAATGTACTGGAAAGAATTTCTAAATTAACTATGGCAATAAATCAGTTTTTAAAGGACAAAAGAAAGCCTGACCCCAAATGGAAGATCCAGAGGGAGTTGTAGAAACGGCATTTTTAGTGAATATTACAGAATGTACTATTGCTTTGAACACCAGCTTGCAATGTGGAAATCAAGTACTTTCTGAAATGACTGAAAAAGTTTGAGTTTTCATGAGAAAGGTTGCTCTGTGGGAAAGGAATTGTCCATCAGAGAATTCAGCATATTTCCATACATAGTCTTCTGTCCATGAAAGCAATTACATGGGGTATATTTCTCTAATTATTACAATAAAAGAGCAATTCCTCAAGCAATTTGGAGATATGTTAAATTTATCCCAATCTTTCGACTTCTTTTCAAGACCATTCGCTACTTTTGCAGATAAGAGTCCTGACAATTTTCAAATGGAATTAATAGCTGTACCATGTAATTCTTGTCTGAGACACAAGCTTTTTGAGAATAAAATTCAGTAGAATTTATCAAACTTTCCATAATGAGAGTTTTCTCATCTTCAAAGTGAAGCTGCAAAATTATAGGTGCATAATGTCGATGCTTGGTCCAACGTATGTTTGCGAGAGATGTTTCCATCATTGGTGTGTGCCGTTACCAATGGTTTGTTCTGTCTGAATGTAGAAATTTTATGCTGGACATTAAACACATTGTAAATTAGACTTGTAATAATTAAATGCATTTTAAGTAACCTTTGAATCTACTCTGTTCAACCATCCTATTAAATCTTGCCTTCTTATTTAATAACACATGCTAGGAAATAAGAAACAAATTTAATGCATTACAGAGGATGAAATCACAGAAATGGTAAGGGAAGTATGTGGTGAGAAGGTGTGGGGAAGGGACGGGTGAGGAAGGTAGAGAATCTGTCATTTTGCCTGCACCTGCATGCACGTCAGCCACAGACACCTGCCCACATGCATGTATTCACACTTTTACGTTCTTAAAACCTGTAAGTATTCATTTGTTGATACAGGGGAAGCGTATGTAGCCCAAGACAGTACGTAACCACAGCATTTAAATCTGTAAGTAACCAATCATGCTATATAGACAAAAATTTAGTTTAAATTTGTGCTTTCTGTCATAAAAACATTTGCATCTTAGTTGCAGTGTAACACCAATCAAGTTACTCATATGCGAGAATTTTGTTCACAACAAAATGTTATGGGCAGTTTTGTCAAAACTTGTTGGAGATTATGACATATAGTAAATAAGAATGTAAAGTTATCTGTTTAAAGTTGTAGGAAATTTGATATATTAGTAAGGTATATTACTATTTGGAACACTTCTCTTACATTTTAATAGCTATAGCTAAAAATTCAGCACAATTCCCCCCCCCCCCCCCCACCCCCCCGACATTGTTAACAATTTGAACTGCACAATATTGTTGTAACGAAATATTATCTTTTTTCAATTTTTTTTTATTTTTTATTTTTTGTATTGTGGAAAATGTTTCTATTGATGCAAGAAGACTTTAAATATGATAAAAGTAAATCAGAGAAGTACTGTGAAGGGGGTTACTTTGTGTCTGTAGTTATTAATTTGTGTAGTGCAACTTTGATCTTTATTTCAAATATCACACCTTATTCCTAAGGTCAGAGAAGCTACAACTTCTTTCCAGCATCCCATACCATCCAAAGACTGTTGCTTTATTTTTCTGTGCAACATTGTTTTGGATATCATAATTGCTGAGACATGTGTTCATGCTATTGGTAAAAAACTGAGGAAACGTGAACAGTCTCCTTGTGGTGTAGTATGTGCACTAAACATGAGGACATAAGCATAATATTAAAACTCCACTGGGCTACTTTGCAGCACACTGATACTTTCATGAAGTAAATGTTTGAAAATTGTCATTGTTCCTGTTTTCTGCAGTGTCAATAAAGGGAAGAAAAATCGCTAAGACAAACACACTTAAGCTAGATGGGATACTCTAAATAAAGAAGTACAGTTGATTTTCGCAAATGAGCTGCCTCCGAGGGAATTATCTGCAAAATTCATGGGAAAACTTTGCAGCTGAAGATGAAAGTGGCACGGTGCTTGACTGGAAGATCCATAGTGATTCCTAGTCAACTACCTGTATTCACAGAGGAGGTACAAAATCCGTTTGTAGCCGTGGAGCTGCAAAGTTGTCGTTTGGTTTTCCAATGAGATCTTTGGATCTGTGCTGTGCATTTAATGCATACCTTGACAAATCGAGAACAGTGCCTGTGTTCAAATATGAAATTTTTCCTGTAAAGGTGTGGTCTATGTCTTTTATGAGATGTCACAAGGCCTTTTGGTCTCAACAGACCTTGAAAAAATATTATCTATGCAAGGGTTTGACAAACTAAGAATTTTTTTTTCCTAATTTGGAAAACGAGCTATGAGGTATCCCACCAGAGAACATACAGAATTTTAACACAACAAATTTGATTGATGGTCCTGGCACCATAAGGGCAATCACTTATAGCACAACAAAGTATCCTGAACAAACAGAAAATACATCAAAATCATGTACTTCTATTGAGGTATGTGGAAATGCTGTTGGTGAATTGGCTGCTGCTTATGTTACTTATAAAGCCAATCAGTTATGGTCCACATGGGTAGAAGGTGGACCAGAAAATTTAAGATATTACCAAATGATAAGGGTGGCCTTTGAAGACAGCTTTCATCACTTAACCTTCGAATTTTAAAGAAGCAAGAAGGCCTAAAAGCTATATTTGGTGATTCTCTAAGTTCCATATAAAACTATGTCTTAAGTCTCTGTGATGAAAACAACCAATTTGATCACACTCCTGCCAAATTTAACACCTCAATTGTAAGTGCTCAATGTATCAGTTTTTCAGATTCTAGAATCACATTGCAGATAAGATTGATAAAACAGAGAAGATGCTTCACAGTGCCTAGGGATGAATTCCCATGTCTTTTCAGAAAGCTGATGACTAACTTGGATCCAGTAATAAAGAAAAATTTGAGGTCATGATTCTGAGAGAACAGAATGTTTTCCTAGCACAGGAGCAAGGTTTTTGAGTGTCTTCCACAAGCAGTCCTTGAAAATACTTGTGCGTAATGACTGATCATGTGGGTGAGATGATATTGTGAGAATTAAATAATAGGAGGGAGGATGTAACAAAATGTTGTATGCCCAACTGTTGCAGAATATTAAATGTCCCCCTGGGATAAAGCATCAGACATGTGAACATTCAGGATGTCAACAATGCCAAGCATACAAGGGAAAAATAATCTGGAGAGAAAGGGAAACAGAATGAAATGCAATCCTCCTTTGAAGTTTCAAAACCTTCCAGTGAAATTTCTGTACTTACAGAGGCAACAGGGAATGAGAAAAATAATACTAGTGACATATTTTCTCTTCATGATTCTGATGAGAGCGTGGAACAGATTTGAACATGCCAGACACAAAATGTTTTCCTTCACAGGTGCTCTCAGACAACAGTAACACTCTGGAAACAAATGACAAAATGTTTTCCAAGAGGGCCTGTTTTTGGTGGTTGTCTTCAAGACCACCCTCTTCCCTGGCAAAAGTGCGGGAGTAATAAGTGAAGGATAGATGCTGAATGACTTGGAATAATCAAAAATGTATTGGAGATGGCCAATTCATCCAGATGAAATTCTATAAAAAAAAGACAAATTTTGTATACTGTCAGTCAACTGAAGCGAACAGAAAGCCATGGCTATGATGAACAAATGACAAGTGGTATCACTGCTGAGGTGAAAAACTAGTGTTATTACTGTATAAAAAAATCATACAATACATAATATAAATTACATGTACACAACTATATATCAAACATTCACATTTTCAACTAATGTTTCGCTGGTCAACTGTGAGATTTTTTCTTTTTTTCCTGGCCTTTAACACTGGAAGAAGAGATGTCGCTATATTGCCCCATCTGGCAGGTCATTACTGTGATGAAAATTTCTCTATGGTAGTTAAAGATGTCAATCCAAGCAAAAAGAAACTATACAGATAGGCTGTATGTAAATTATGCAGATGTATTTTATTCATCTCATGACTTACATTTGCAATCCTTTTGGTTTGTGTACAGGAAACATGTCAATAGTTTATAAAACTGTTACAATGATTTTTACATTAAAAAGAATAGCACCATAAGGATATTTTTTGGGACGTGTAACACATCGTATCCAGCTCAAATTTCCAGTTTGTCCCACATGAATTCATCCAGTGACTAATAACACCTCAGTGTCAGTACCTCATACAGCTTTCTTTTAAGTGAATCTAAATTCATCTGCATCAACTTGTTCCCTTTTAATTTATTACAAATTTTCATTCCCATATATTAAGATCCCTGGGCAAACAATCAGAGGCAGTGGGTGGGAAGAATAAAATTTTTGTTGTTTCTAGTATCATGTGAATGGAAAAAATGCATTCCAAAGAGCTCAGCCACATTTGTGGCTGAATGCACAAGAAATATTATTTGTGACAAGATTACTGCTGTAGCTTCAGTGACAGAAGACACCTTACAATCAGTTTGGGATTAATTCAGCTGTCGGCTAGATGTTGTCCGGGCAGCCAATGGAGGACATATTGAACATTTATGATGTAATTTTTTAAACTTCTGTCTTTTCTGAGTAATTTAGTATGCAATTTGTTGGTGTTAAGCACTTCTTCCTAATAAATAATTCTATTTAAAATTGGGTCATTCTTTTTAGGACACCCCATAGTAGAAATAATAATAATAATAATAATAATAATAATAATAATTAACTTAAGTCATTAAACAGAAACTAGTGACACATACAACACAGAACAAAATTATAAATGAAGAACAAAAAGGCTGTTGCAAAGGAGCACGAGGATGTAAAGAGCAACTGATAATAGATGCAGAGGCGACATATCAAGCTAAAACTAAACAAAGGTCGCTACACTACGCATACATTGATTACCAAAAAGCTTTTGATAGTGTACCCCACTCATGGTTACTACAAATATTGGAAATATATAAAGTAGATCCTAAATTGATACAGTTCCTAAACATGGTAATGAAAAACTGGAAAACCACACTTAATATCCAAACAAATTCAAATAATATCACATCACAGCCAATACAGATTAAGCGTGGAATATACCAAGGAGATTCATTAAGTCCTTTCTGGTTCTGCCTTGCTCTGAACCCACTATCCAACATGCTAAATAATACAAATTATGGTTACAATATTAATGGAACATACCCACACAAAATCACACATTTGCTATACATGGATGATCTAAAACTACTGGCAGCAACAAATCAACAACTCAACCAATTACTAAAGATAACAGAAGTATTTAGCAATGATATAAATATGGCTTTTGGAACAGACAAATGTAAGAAAAATAGTATAGTCAAGGGAAAACACACTAAACAAGAAGATTACATATTGGATAACCACAGCGACTGCATAGAAGCGATGGAAAAAACAGATGCCTATAAATATCTAGAATACAGACAAAATTAGGAATAGATGATAGAAATATTAAGGAAGAGCTAAAAGAAAAATATAGACAAAGACTAACAAAAATACTGAAAACAGAATTGACAGCAAGAAACAAGACAAAAGCTATAAATACCTATGCTATACCAATATTGACCTACTCATTTGGAGTAGTGAAATGGAGTAACACAGACCTAGAAGCACTCAATACACTTACACGATCACAATGCCACAAATATAGAATACATCACATACATTCAGCAACAGAAAGATTCACATTAAGCAGAAAGGAAGGAGGAAGGGGATTTATCGACATAAAAAACCTACATTAAGGATAGGTAGCCAATTTAAGAAAATTCTTTCTAGAACGAGCAGAAACTAGCAAAATACACAAAGCAATCACCCACATAAATACATCGGCTACACCACTACAATTTCATAACCACCTCTACAACCCTTATATCACATAACATCAACAGATACAAAGAAAGTAAATTGGAAAAAGAAAACATTACATGGCAAGCACCCGTATCATCTAACACAGCCACACATCGATCAAGACGCATCCAACACATGGCTAAGAAGAGGCAATATATACAGTGAGACAGAAGGATTCATGATTGCAATACAGGATCAAACAATAAACACCAGATATTACAGCAAGCATATTATTAAAGATCCCAATACCACAACAGATAAATGCAGACTTTGCAAACAACAAATAGAAACAGTAGATCACATCACAAGCGGATGTACAATACTAGCAAATACAGAATACCCCAGAAGACATGACAACATCGCAAAAATAATACATCAACAGCTTGCCTTACAAAATAAACTTTTAAAACAACACGTTCCTACATACAAGTATACACCACAAAATGTACTGGAGAATGATGAATACAAATTATACTGGAACAGAACCACTATAACAGATAAAACAACGCCACATAACAAACCTGACATCATACTCACCAATAAAAAGAAGAAATTAACACAACTAATTGAAATATCCATACCCAATACAGCAAATATACAGAAGAAAACAGGAGAAAAAGTTGAAAAATACATCCAACTGGCTGAGGAAGTCAAGGACAGGTGGCATCAGGATAAAGTTGACATTATACCAATTATACTTTCAACTACAGGAGTCATACCATGCAATATCCAGCAGTACATCAATGCAATACAGCTACATCCAAACTTACATATACAACTTCAGAAATCCGTAATTATTGATACATGTTCAATTACCCGAAAGTTCCTAAACGCAATGTAACATATACCGTACAGTTAAAAGGAAGTGACGCTTGATCAAGGTCCGCGTCACTTTCATTCCGAACCAGACCTAAGGTCTGAGAAAGGAAAGATAATAATAATAATAATAATAATAATAATAATAATAATAATAATAATAATTATTATTATTATTATTATTATTAATATTATTATTATTATAGTAGTAGTAGTATTAATATCAACAACATCAACAACAACAATAATAAACAGAAACAGGAAGAATATGGAAAATTATAAAAACAATCAGCAGAATGGTAATGTGGGACCCGCAATAACAATCTTAAGATAACCAAAACCACATCAATCACAGGAAAAGAAGCAGCTTAATAACAGATTTCATCTTGCATATGCAAACAAGAATTGTGCTCCACAGTGGCAATACAAGCCATTTAACTACCCTGCAGACCCTAGTTAGGTGAATAATAGTAATGTTGATAATGATAATCTGAGCAGAAATGGTACTGCAGACATTAACCAACCGTATGTACCATATTCCGAAAACTTCATTTGACTCTGCTGACAACAAACTATAACCAGGAAAATAAGCAGTTTTTCCACGAGATAATGTAATCAGATAGATAGATAATCTATTCGCCAAGCAGCAGCATGAGAACACACATATAAAGAAAGCTTGTACTCGTGCAAAGTTTTGGTTCCAAGGGCTCCTCCTAGCAGATGGGTTAAAGGGGAAAGGAGAAGGGAAAGGAACTGGAGAGGTTTAGGAAAAGGAGTAGAGTTAAAAAAACTCAGTAAGAAGCCAGGGTCAGGGGAGAATTAGTGGATGGGATGAGAGGCAAATACTGATTGTTAGGGACTGCACTGGACAAGATCTGAAAACCTGAGAGCTGTTGAGTTCTGAGAAACTGGTGAATCCAAATAGCATGTGTAGTGAAGCAGCCACCATGATCATGAATGTCATGTCGCAGAGCATACTCTGTGGCAGGATATTGTGTGTTGCGAGTATACACCCTCTGTCTATACCCATTGATCTTAACTGCCACTTGATGATATTCTTGACAATGTAGGAAACCAAACAGTGTTTACACAGCAACCAATATATGACATTGTTTCATAGGTGTTTCCCTTTGGTATTATATGTTTTGCCAGTTACAGGGCTAGTGTGGGTAGTGGTAGGAGGATGCATAGTGAAAGTCTTGCAGCGTGGATGGCCACAGAGGTAGGAGCCATACGGCAAGGAGATGAGTCCAGAATGACCATGGCATCCCACAAGGATATTTCAGAGCTTGGGAGGGCAACCAGAAACTATTCTAGATGCAGTGGGAAAAATCTCAGATAGAATGGATCTCATTTCGGGGTGTGATTTTAGGAAGTCATGGTCTTGTCAGAGTAGCTGATAAATATATTCAAGGCCAGGATAATACTATGTGACAAGTTATGTGACCTTCAGCTATTTTTCGGAAGGATCAATAGTACCAGAATTGGATGTGATGGCCTTGGAAATCTTCATTTGAACCAGGCTGGTGGAATACTTGTGTCCAGTCAAGGCTGAGATGTGAGCATGATGGAGTACTGCTGTAAAGAGTCTGCATCTGAACAAATATATTTGTCTTTAATTCCAAGGCTGTATGGAAAGGAACATTTGACATGGGAAGGATAGCAACTGTCAAAGTGTAATGTCTGTCATTTGTTAGTACATTAATGTGGATAGAAGTGTGTAGCTGGACTTTGTTGAGCATGAAATGAATATCAAGTAAAGTAGCATGGTACTGAGAATAGGACCATTTGAAATTTAATTGGGAGACAGAATTTAGAGATTCTAGGAAGTTTAGCAGTTCAGTCTCACCACAATTCCAGTAGCAAACATGTCATCAATGTATGTAAACTAAACCAGGGTCTGAAGACTTATGGATTCAAGGAAATCCCCCTCCAAACAATACATGAAGGGGTTGGCGTAGAAAGGAGACATTCTTTTTTTGCATCATATACCACTTTTCTTGTGAGAAATTCTCATCCACTCATTACCTCTTGTTAACAATTATCTGTTCTTGCAAGTTTTGTACGAATTTTTCCAATTTTTAGAAATTTTTTCCTTGTTCTTCCATTTTTCAATCTTTTTCCACCCTCTGCTTCTCTTTCCTTGCCAATCTCATTATTTATAACACTCCCTATATCCTACCTTGCCATGGTGAATCCCCTCATACACTCCTGGAAATGGAAAAAAGAACACATTGACACTGGTGTGTCAGACCCACCATACTTGCTCCAGACACTGGGAGAGGGCTGTACAAGCAATGATCACACGCACGGCACAGTGGACACACCAGGAACCGTGGCGTTGGCCGTCGAATGGCGCTAGCTGCGCAGCGTTTGTGCACTGCCACCGTCAGTCTCACCGAGTTTGCCGTGGCATACGGAGCTCCATCGCAGTCTTTAACACTGGTAGCATGCCGCGACAGCGTGGACGTGAACCGTATGTGCAGTTGACGGACTTTGAGCGAGGGCATATAGTGGGCATGCGGGAGGCCGGGTGGACGTACCGCCGTATTGCTCAACACATGGGGCGTGAGGTCTCCACAGTACATCGATGTTGTCGCCAGTGGTCGGCGGAAGGTGCACGTGCCTGTCGACCTGGGACCGGGCCGCAGCGACGCACGGATGCACGCCAAGACCGTAGGATCCTACGCAGTGCCGTAGGGGACCGCACCACCACTTCCCAGCAAATTAGGGACACTGTTGCTCCTGGGGTATCGGCGAGGACCATTCGCAACCGTCTCCATGAAGCTGGGCTACGGTGCTGCACACCGTTAGGCCGTCTTCCGCTCATGTCCCAACATTGTGCAGCCCGCCTCCAGTGGTGTCGCGACAGGCGTGAAAGGAGGGACGAATGGAGATGTGTCGTCTTTAGCGATGAGAGTTGCTTCTGCCTTGGTGCCAATGATGGTCGTATGCATGTTTGGCGCCGTGCAGGTGAGCGCCACAATCAGGGCTGCATACGACCGAGGCACACAGGGCCAACACCCGGCATCATGGTGTGGGGAGCAATCTCCTACACTGGCCGTACACCACTGGTGATCGTCGAGGGGACACTGAATAGTGCATGGTACATCCAAACCGTCATCGAACCCATCGTTCTACCATTCCTAGACTGGCAAGGGAACTTGCTGTTCCAACAGGACAATGCACGTCCGCATGTATCCCGTGCCACCCAACGTGCTCTAGAAGGTGTAAGTCAACTACCCTGGCCAGCAAGATCTCCGGATCTGTCCCCCATTGAGGATGTTTTGGACTGGATGAAGCGTCGTCTCACGCGGTCTGCACGTCCAGCATGAACGCTGGTCCAACTGAGGCACCAGGTGGAAATGGCATGGCAAGCCATTCCACAGGACTACATCCAGTATCTCTACGATCGTCTCCATGGGAGAATAGCAGCCTGCATTGCTGCGAAAGGTGGATATACACTGTACTAGTGCCGACATTGTGCATGCTCTGTTGCCTGTGTATGTGCCTGTGGTTCTGTCAGTGTGATCATGTGATGTATCTGACCCCAGGAATGTGTCAATGAAGTTTCCCCTTCCTGGGACAATGAATTCATGGTGTTCTTATTTCAATTTCCAGGAGTGTATATTACATCGCTTCTTTTCAAAATGCACTATCGTAACTAAGGTCGTAAGGCCTAACATTGAAAGTCCCTGATTCTGGATGTAATCATTCTCTACACCAGCCTCTTCAAATAAAGCAACCTCTTGCACTTACCTGGCTTATCTGTGAACTGTGTGCGTCATCTGCCAATTTCCACTCCACCAGATTTCTTTCCTTCTACAAAATCCTGCAGTTATCTGCCATTCATGTTTCCTTCCATGGTGTTATCTGCCAAGCCAACTTCAAACTGCAATAACATGCCAGTGTTCAACTCCAATTGCTATCCCTCCTCCTCCTAAACCACATCAGTTGTGTTCCCCCTCCTGTCCCTCTGCAGCTCGATAAACTGTGACACCATCAACCACTACTCCTCTCTTACAAACTGAGCTTGGCTAACCTCCTTAACATCTCACACATTTCATCATTGCCTCTTAGGCCTACAATAACCCAATTGTGACAACCAGTCGCAACAGTACAGTATTCTGAGTCTCTCATCTAAAGCACCCTCCCCTCCTGAATTACATTTATTAGGAAAGTGCCTAACTTTCAGCCCTAAACCTGCATTTAATCATGTTGCTATGGTGAAGAACCTGCTTTCCCTCACACGTAATGTCAATTGGAAATATCACTTTGAAACCCAGTCCTAAAACATTTCCAATAGCAAATCTATCATTGAACACTGCCTTGAACAGTTGAGACAACAGTCCCAAATCGATCCACAACCACTAACTCAAAATCATTCCTCATCAGCCTTACAAGAATTCCTCACACCCAGCATTGCTCCACAACACTTCCTGAGGTCCGTACAACATGACCTTAACCTGTTCTCTGCAGAACTCCATGTTGGGTGTCCTCTAAAAGCTGATAACTCCATCATTATCCTCACAACAAAGGATCTACCACTATGGTACTTGACTGACAGGAGTATGTTACTGAAGGTCTATGCCACATGTCTGGCAACTCTACATACAGTATCTGCCATCTAAGAACCTGTCCCTGTGATTCAAAAATAACCTGCAGTTCCTTGTTAAAATCTCAGGCTCCTCACAGGGACCAATATGTCAATCCATATATTTTCTTAGCCCAACCAAACCATGCACACCCACATTTTACCTCCCTCCTTAGATCCACAAAGCCAATCATCCTGGCTATCCTATACCTTCTGGCTTCAAAGCACCCACTGAACATATTTCTGAATTAGTCAATCAGTAGCTGCAACCCATAGTACAAAGGCTTACATCCTACATTAACGACATCAACAAATCCTAGATCATCTGACATCTGTGCCCATTCCACCCCACACACACACCTTACTTGTCACCACTAATGCCATCTTTCTCTATACAAACATCCCCATGTGCATGGTCGGTCTGCTCCTGAACATTTCCTTCGTCAGAGTCCACCCGATTCCAAACCTATGACATGCTTCCTTCTCACCTTAATCAACTTTACACTTACCAGCAACTACTTCATGTCCGAGGAGAAAACATACAATCAGATTAAGGGTATGGCCATAGGAACCAGGATGTCTCCTACTTATGCTAACCTTTCATGGATAGATTGGATGGTGCCTTCCTGCAATCAGTAAGCCTCCAACCCCTGGTTTTGTTTATATACATTTATGACATATTTGCCATATGGGCTCATAGTGAGGCTGACCTGTTAAAATTCCTGGAACCTCGAAGTACCGTCTCCCAATTAAATTTCACATGTTCCTATTCCAAATCCTGTACCACTCTCCTTGATGTTGATCTGATCATCACCAATGACCAGATACAGACGTCTATCCACACTGAACTACTAACAACAGTACTTTCGTTTTGTCAGTTGCCATCCATTCCATGTCAAATGTTTCCTTCCATACAGCCTTGGCATTCAAGGCAAATATATTTATCAGATGCAGACACTTTGTACACCACCACCACCACCACCACCACCACCACCACCACCACCACCACCACCACCACCACCACCACCTCAGCCTTCACTGGATTTAATTACCCCACAAGTCTAGTTAAAAAGCAGATTTCCCAGGCCATCACATCCAATCCTGGTGCTGCTGATCCCTCAAAAAACAGCTTTGTAGCACACCACTTGTCACTCAGTATTATCCTCATCTTGGATTTATTAATCAGCCACTTTGACAAGGCCATGACTTCCTAAAATCATGCCCTGAAATGAGATCCATTCTGTCAGATTTTGCCTCCTGCACCTAGAACAGCTTCTTGTCACCCTCCAAGTCTCTGTAATATCCTTGTCAGACACTATGCTCATTCTGCATCCATTTCTCTACCCTATAGCTCCTATGACTGGGACTGTCCTTGCTTCAAGACTTGCCCTATGCACCCTCCAGCCACCAACTATACTAGCCTTGTAACTGGCAAAACATTTACTATCAAATGGATAGCTACCTGTGAAACAAATCATCATATACCAGTTGTTGTGTACATACTGGCCTTTTACAACGGCATGACCAGTATCAATTTGTCAGTTATGATGAAAGGGCATAGGCAGAGGTTGTATATCAGCCCCACACAATACTGTGATGCATAGCATGCTCTACAACATCTGTTGTGATGTCAGTACACGTTTCACCACATTTGCCATTTGGATTCTTCCCCCAGACACCAGTTTGTCAGCAGACTGCGGTGGGAACTAACATTATGTCCTCAATTCTTGCCACCCACCTGACTTTACTCTACTACAGCATCCCCTCTGTTATATACAATGCACTCAGCTTTTTAGTCTTATTAACTCATGCATGAGGTTTCAGCAGTAAGCTCTTTCTTGCATAAGACACTATCTTCCACCTCAAAGCTCTCAGGTTTTCAAATCTCATCTGGTTCAGTCCCAAACAACCAGTCTTTCCTTCTCATCCTGTCTGGTATGTCTCCCCTAACCCAGGGCTCTAAGTGACTTTTCTGAACTCTACCCCTTTTCCTAAACTTCTCCAGTTACTTTCCCTTCATCGCTCTCCCTTCTCTTTCAACCCTTCTACCAGAAGGACCCACTATCTCCAAACATTTGCATAAGTAAAACCTTTTTTTCTATGTGAGTTCTCCTGTCACTGCTTGGTGACTAGATCTTTATCTACTCAATGGCAACATATACTATCAGACTATCGAAAACTCTGTTGCAGGCTGCTACACAAGCTGTGGTGAGAGACATACCTGCTAAGGTGACAAGAGGCATGGGTGATGCAGCAAGTGTTATTTCCTAAGGCATCTTTGGAAAATTTTGTCTGATGATTAACCAGCCCAATTTGTTGCAGTATCATAGTAGCTATAGGCACAGCACAAAATTTCAGATAATTAAATGGGAGATCTGTGTTCTGCTGGTGCTAAGAAATGTAGAAATGATAGGCATGTCGCTCAGAGTAAATGCATTATTCATGGACTGTCTAATAGATATTCATTTCTTGTGTGAAAAGAAGGTTATAGTAGATGCCTATATGGGGAAATGATATATTATGTTAATAAATGTAAAGCACAATCTCATCTCATCGAGGCTATGGAAAAAATTTCCAGGTGATCAAATCAGAGTTCACTGACACAGAAAATAAAAAATCATGACACCAGCATTCCAAAATACTGACTCAACTGAAAACTGAACTGCATATTAAATTGAAGTTTAGAGAATCTCAGTATTTAACGAAAATTCAGAGAAAATGTTTAGTTAATATTTCAGGGAAATGAGCTCAGGTATCTGATGAAAAAGTAGTGTCATCAGTACCATATGAACCATTCTATCTACCTTTCTGCCCATTCCTTGTTTGAAATGGACAGCTGTAGCAAAAGACGTACAGATAACACAGCTCTACAAAATAATTTTTTTTTTTCATTGCCAGGGAAGTTTGAACGAAAATGGGATATTGTTATGATACTCATTCCGAGTATATTTGTACGTTTTCCAAATTGGCTCTGGTTTTTGAGATATAGGTTATTTGTGGAAATGAGAGTTTCATGTGGATAATATCGACTGCAGGGTCCATATATGGTGTAATGTATTTGCTACCTGTTTTTTAATTAGTGATATTGTACTACCTTTATTAAACAATTGTGCTCAGGGAGTGCATCTGTGTGGTTGAGGATTACATCATGCAAACATCACACTGTCAGCATGTGTTCAGTCCCGTTGTGCGGTGCGTGTGTTGAAGATATTGAGGGTTGTGCAGATTTGAATTCGGCGGTACTCGACATTCATTTGTTGATCGAGGTAATCCCCGCAACAGCCGATAGGTAGCGTTCAGTGTAAACAAGAAAAATGGTGATGGTCGAAAGTCACACACATGTGCAGTGCAGCTTCAAGGAGATAGAACCTTTTCATCGTGACGTAGCAAATAAGAGGTGAGTATTCATTTCATACAAAACAATTAATGATGTTTGTTGGATGTGATTGACATGCAAATACAATAAAGTTCTGCATAATATGTAGTATTTGTGCAATTTTGTTTTAGGAAAACATGAGTTCTTCACGCCGTCTTTGCGTGGGCACCCCATAAAGTTTGTAAATGCTGTGTGGAGTGCTTACGGCAGTGGACAAAACGAAAAAGGAAAAGCTTAAACTTCGGAGTGCCTATGGTATGGCGAGAGCAGAAGAACCATACAGATGATTGCTATTTTTGCATTGTTAATGTGAAAGGTTTTAATAGGTTCAAAAAATGAAAGTGGGAATATCCCGATTTGGAGTCAGCAAGAAGACCGGTGGTGCACAGCAACGATGTTCCTGTACCAACCTTCACAACATTACCCACGCCTGGAACAGTTTTGTCGCTGTTGTAAAATGTTTTTTGGGCAATTATAAAGCTCCCAATTACGGGGAACTGGTCAAAAACATGCTCACTAACTTTCAAAACTTAGGAGCTAACATGAGCATAAAATTTCATTTCCTTCACAGCCCCTTGGATCGATTTCCTCGTAATCTAGGTGATTTCAGTGAGGAACAAGGAGAGCAGTTCCATCAAGATATGAAAGGAATAGAGAAAAGATATAAAGGAAGATGGGACAGGCATATGATGGCAGATTATTGCTGGAATCTGCAACGTGACTGTTCTGAAGAGACCTATAAAAGGAAAGCGTGCAGGAAGCGGTTCGTCATGGACGGAAAATGATATACTTATAGAGAAACTTTTCAATTATGTTTAATACGTGGACAAACGCCTATCAGGTTTTCATAGAAGCTATTTATAAAGATTATTTTCTTTTTTCATTGTAGTTTGTAGCGCTTGAGTTCAGTATTAGCAATTTTTTTCTAATTTTAAGAATAAATCATGCATTATCTCAAAAACTAGAGCCAAACTGCATAAATGGTTGCTATATTCGTCCTCAGCACCACTAACTCATCCTAAAGCCACTGAAATATCCTTGGCAAGAAAATGAGTGTTGACCAGTGTAATAATAGACTGGAAGTGATCAAACAGTCAATTTTCTAACCTCTTGTTATCTGCAGCTAGGGCTGGGAAAAGTATTAAGCTGGTATTGCCCACAAGGGAAATTAATAAAATAATCATCCTGTGAGAATCTGACCAGAAAATTTTCATCAACATCAAAGGGATCACATACTCCATTTCCATTATTTTAAGTGTCATACTGACAGAAACTTCTAGACAGAGCCTCTCTAAAGTAACC
>NW_025726148.1:2930000-3060000 GCF_021461395.2 Schistocerca americana | reverse complement strand
CTCTGACTATCTATCATTAAGTTGTTTATGATCAACAAAGAGATGTAAATGAGTGTAATGTTACTACCTAGCCAGTGTTTCATACACCGGAGCAGCGGACGACCACTTCTGCTTGTTTTAATGCCAGCTTCTCTTAGTGTTTCTTGGTCCAAGATGCTGCTGGTATTTGCTACAACACAAAAACACATGCTATGTAATGGTACTTTTTAGCAGTGTACTGTTTCTTAGTTATGATTTTATTTGTGATAAAAATAAAACATGTACATAATTTCATATTTTTAACAAATAATTCTGAAAAATAAAAGTAGAGCACCTGTAATACAGCTGATGGGTTAAAAATCAAATGTGTGTCTGAAATGTGATTCAAATGTATTCATAGTTTAAATAATAAAATCTTACAATTACACTGGAGATGAATATGTTGTGTGACACAATATGCCGCTGTTGATGGTTTTAATTTTATAAAGTTCTTGTCTTAATAATTACTAGGACATTCTGTTCTAGTGTGTGCTTGTGTGTGGTCAATGAGGGGTAAATAAGAGGAAAAGGAAAATGCATGGGTGGGATGGGGGGAGGGAGCCTTGTGAAAATGCAAAGACCACTGTCAGACTTTAGTCACAACAGACATGCCGATAGAAGTTTACAATGTCATCTCTCCTTAGTCGCTCAAGAGGAGACCAAAAGCACCAGCTTCAAATACTTCCTGATTCAGCAGCTCACAATCAAATAATACAGAAGAGAAAAAAAAGAAAAAAACCTGAGTAGTCCACTATGCCTCACTAATGAACTTATTGGTGTGCAAATTGTGTAAAACGTGCCTTGCAGGGAGAGTATCTTGTGGATATACAGAAAATGGCCAGCAGTCATCAGGAAAAAGATAGAACAAGATAGCAAAGGGGAAGTCCATAATCATAACACAGGACTAGAAAAGAATTTGCCAGACATCAGACAAATACGGATAAGTGGAAGGTGGGAGGTGGGGGGTGTCTGAAGGATGTCACTCAGTGGGAATCTCATGGGAGTGGAGGAAACCAAGAAGGGATTTAGGTGACACATCTCATGATGTAGAGAAAGTTTTTTACAATTGTGGTTCTTAGATGTTGTACACATTCCAATCCCCCACTATATGCACCAGACACTCATTTAAATCTGAAGTTTAGTGGTCACTGTGCATCCACAAAAAGCTGAACATCGGTTGTAAGTCAGCTGGAGTGAGATATGAGCTACCAGATCCATTTGAAGGACACAAACAGGCATTGGGTCTGCCTGGTGAATTGAGAAGATTAGCAAAGAAAAGTTATTTTTTGTCTCCAGACATTAATAGACAGGATGAGCCTATCTTCAGATAGTATCTGACTTGGTTATGGAGTTCTTATCTTGAATAAATTTGTTTGATGCATAGTTCACTCCTCAATATTTTCCATATAAAATTATGTTCTTTCATGGGCCATTTGATTCTATTCTTGTGTATAGTATAAAATGTATTATGATATGGGGTTCTAGGAGATACAGGAAGTACACAGTACATAATAAAGCTGGGATTCCAGAGCTAGTTATGTAGAATTGGGAATGAAAATTTGGCAAATGAGATAAAGGTCTAATGTAAAGGCTTGGCAAATGTTTTGTCTGGAGTGTGGCACTATATAGGACAGAAACATGGACACTGTGATGAGAGAATGAAAAAACGTTAGAAGCATTTGAGATGCGGATGTGGATGAGAATGGAGAGAATAAGCTGGATGGAAAGAGTCAGTAATGAAGGAGTACTGGAAAGGGTTGGCGAGAGAACATGTCTGCTGAAGGTTTTAAGAGAAAGGAAATAGAACTGGTTGGGACATTCAATGAGAAGGGAGTGCTTGCTAATAGATGATTTGGACGGATTGGTGTTGTCATAACAGCCGTCTGTGTCATGCCTGCTGTGCAGTGAGCTACATTAATTTAAGTATTAACTGTATTTTTCTTACTTGTCACTTCTTCTGTGTGTTTTTGCTTTTACGAAGCTTTAATTGACGAGTGCTACTAATAGTGTCCCAACGATTTTGTGTTTGTTTTGAATACAGTCAGAGAGAGTCCCTTTAGTCAGCCACAGTGCCAGTAGTGCTAGTGTTTGTTTACAATACAGTCCAGAGACAGGTAGTGCTAGTTTCATTGTTTTCTACAAGAAGTGTATAGTAACAACAGTTTAGTCAAATATCAGCCACCTTTAGTGAATTAGCAGTCTAGTTAAAAGTTGATTAACTCTCTACAGTAAATTGATTTCTTATGATGGATAGGATGTGCGACTGCTGTGTACGGACGCAGGAGGAGCTGGCCACTGTTCGCAAACAGCTGAATGTGTTGATAGCAACGATCAGCCATCTTCAGGCTGCTGCCTCAGAGTGTAGCAGCAGTGGGGAGTCTGGTGCATTGCATGGTACACCACAGGTGTTACATGCTTCACCCATTGTCACTGCTGTCAAGACATCTTCACGGGTACCGGGCACGGTTGGGCCATCCTCTCCCCAAGGGGAGTGGCAGGTTCAGCGGCGTTCATGGTGCACGAGGCGGAGGGTCAATGTGCAGGCTGGCCGTGTGGCATCACCCGCTCTGCCTGTGAGTGGACATGTGGCCGCTCCTTCAGCAAGGTCTGAGCAGGCACACGGGGGGAGGGGTTTATTAGTGATTGGGAGCTCCAACGTTAGGCAGGTGATGGAGCCCCTTAGGGAAATAGCGGAAAGGTCAGGGAAGAAGGCCAGTGTTCACTCTGTCTGCTTGCCGGGGGGGCCTCATCTGAGATGTGGAGGAGGCTCTGCTGGCGGTGATAGAGAGCAGTGGGTGCACCTGACTGCAAATTGTTGCTCATGTTGGCACCAATGACTCCTGCCGTCTGGGTGCAGAGATCATCCTCAGTTCATACAGGCAGTTGGCGGAGATCGTGAAGGTGGAAAGCCTCGCTCACGGGGTGGAATCTGAGCTAACTATTTGTAGTGTCGGTCCCAGAACTGATCGCTGTCCTCTGGTTTGGAGCTGAGTGCAAGGCTAAAACCAAAGGTTCAGATGATTCTGCGGAGATCTGGGGTGCAAATTTCTTGACGTCCGATATCGGGTGGAGAATTGGTCAGGCATGCACTACATGCAGGAAGCAGCCACAAGGGTAGCGGACTACGGGTGGAGTGCACATGTGGGGTATTTAGGTTAGAGAATTCCTTCCCTAGGCCCGACAAGATGCCTCCTGACATGTGGCAACGTAGGAGTAGGCAAAATGCAACAGGGAATAACAATATTAATCTGCTAATAGTAAACTGCAGCAGTGTCTATAGAAGGGTCCCAGAACTGCTGTCATTAATAAACGGTCACAATGCCCACATAGTACTAGGGACAGAAAGTTGGCTGAAACCAGACGTAAACAGTAATGAAATTCTAAACTCAGATTGGACTGTATACCGCAAAGACAGGCTAGACAGTCAAGGGGGAGGCATGATGAGAAGTCCAATAGTATCGAAGGAGATTGACGGAGTTCCGTAATGTGAAATAATTTGGGTGAAGGTCATGGATAAAGCAGGCTCAGACATGGTAATTGGATGTCTCTATAGGCCCCCTGGCTCAGGAGCTGTTGTGGCTGAGCACCTGAAGGACATGTTATAGTTTTGGGTGCAGATTTTAATTTACCAGATACAGACTGGGAGACTCGAATGTTCATAACGGATGGCAGGAACAAAGAATCCAGTGAAATTTTTTAAAGTGCTTTATCTGAAAACTACCTTGAGAAGTTAAACAGAGAACCGACTCATGTTGATAAAATATTAGACCTTCTGGTGACAAACAGACCCAAACTATTTGAAACAGTTAACACAGAACAGGGAATCGGCGATCATGAAGTGGTTACTACATCAATGATTTCAGCTGTAAATACAAATATTAAAAGATGTAGGAAGATTTTTCTGCTTAGCAAAAGTGACTAAAAGCAGATTTCAGAGTACTTGATGGCTCAACACAAAGTTTTGTCTCAAGTACACATAGTGTTGAGGATCGGTGGACAAAGTTCAAAACCGTCGTACAATATGTGTTAGATGAGTATGTGACAAGCAAGATCGTAAGAGACAGAAAAGAGCCACCATGGTACAACAACCAAGTTAGAAAACTGCTGCGAAAGCAAAGGGAACTTCATAGCAAACATAAACATAGCCAAAGCCTTGCAGACAAACAAAAATTACACGAAGCCAAATGTAGTGTGAGGAGGGCTATGCGAGAGGCATTCAATGAATTCGAAAGTAAAGTTCTATGTACTGACTTGGCAGAAAATCCTAAGAAATGTTGGTTTTATGTCAAAGCGGTAGGTGGATCAAAACAGAATGTCCAGTTACTCTGTGACCAAAATGGTACTGAAACACAGGATGACAGACTAATTGCTGAAATACTAAATGCCTTTTTCCAAAGCTGTTTCACAGAGGAAGACTGCACTGTAGTTCCTTCTCTAGATTGCCACACAGACGACAAAATGGTAGGTATTGAAATAGAAGACAGAGGAATAGAGAAACAATTAAAATCGCTCAGAAGAGGAAAGGCCGCTGGACCTGATGGGATACCAGTTTCATTTTACACAGAATATGCGAAGGAACTTGCCCCCCCTTCTTGCAGTGGTGTACAGTAGGTCTCTAGAAGAGCATAGAATTCCAAAGGATTGGATAAGGGCACAGGTCATCCACATTTTCAAGAAGGGACATCGAACAGATGTGCAGAACTATAGACCTATATCTTTAACATCTATCAGTTGTAGAATTTTGGAACACGTATTATGTTCGAGTATAATGACTTTTCTGGAGACGAGAAATCTACTCTGTAAGAATCAGCATGGGTTTCGAAAGAGACGATCGTGTGAAACCCAGCTCACACTGTATGTCCATGAGACTCAGAGGGCCATACACATGGGTTCGCAGGTAGATGCAGTGTTTCTTGACTTCCGCAAGGCATTTGATACAGTTCCCCACTGTCGCTTAATGAACAAAGTAAGAGCATATGGACTATCAGACCAATTGTGTGATTGGATGGAAGAGTTCCTAGATAACAGAATGCAGCATGTCATTCTCAATGGAGAGAAGTCTTCCAAAGTAAGAGTGATTTCAGGTGTGCCACAGGGGAGTGTCGTATGACCGTTGCTATTCACAATATACATAAATGACTTTTTGGATGACATCAGAAGTTCACTGAGGCTTTTTCTGGATGATGCTGTGGTATATTGAAAGTTTGTAACAATGGAAAATTGTACTGAAATGCGGGAGGATCTGTGGCGAATGGACGCATGGTGCAGGGAATGGCAATTGAATCTCAATGTAGACAAGTGTAATGTGCTGTGAATACATAGAAAGAAATATCCCTTATTATTTAGCTATAATATAGCAGGTCAGCAAATGGAAGTAGTTAATTCAATAAATTATCTGGGAATAGGCATAAGGAGTGATTTAAAATAGAATGATCATATAAAGATGATCGTCTGAAAAGCAGATGCCAGACTGAGATTCATTGGAAGAATCCTAAGTAAATGCAATCCAAAAACAAAGGAAGTAGTTACAGTACAATTGTTTGTCCACTGCTTTAATACTGCTCACCAGTGTGGGATCCATACCAGATAGGGTTGATAGAAGAGAGAGAGAAGATCCAACTGAGAGCAGCGCGCTTCATTACAGGATCATTTAGTAATTGTAAAAGCGTTATGGAGATGATAGATAAACTCCAGTGGAAGACTCTGTAGGAGAGACGCTCAGTAGCTCGGTACGGGCTTTTGTTGAAGTTTCAAGAACATACATTCACGGAGGAGTCAAGGAATATATTTCTCCCTCCTACGTATATCTCACGAAGAGAGCATGAGGATAAAATCAGAGAGATTAGAGCCCACAGAGAGGCATACCGACAGTCCTTCTTTCCACGAACAATATGAGACTGGAATAGAAGGGAGAACTGATAGAGGTACTCAAGGTATCCTCCACCACACACTGTCAGGTGGCTTGCGGAGTATGGTTGTAGATGTAGATGTTGATGTTGATGTAGATGTAGATGGGTTTGTGGGAGAAGACTGAGAGGAAGAAGGAGATAGAAGATAATAGATGACAAATGACATAAAAGGAAGAGAAAATTATGCAGATCTGAAGAGATTGCAAAAGACTGGACAGCCTGGAGAACTACCATATGAAAACCTGGCTTTTGGCAGAACATTGATGATGATGATTATTTGCAAAGTGGAGGTAGGTAAAAGTAATGAGATACATTAACTCCTTAGGAAACAATTATCAGTGTCATTCATGTAAATCTTCAGTTTTCTATATGGGACTAGTTAGACACTAGGTTAATCACAGAAATGAGGAAAAGATGAGATGAATACTTTTAACACTCAGAAGCACATACTGTAAAATGTTGACCAGACTGAGAGCAGCTTTAGAATATGATAGAAGTACTGCATGAAGACTAAAGAAGTCAGTCTAGTTTAAGATATCCATCTCTCAGCCTTGACCACAATAATGGAGACCTGCAGAATATTTTACTGAGCTATAGGTGATAGGGAAAGGTCCAATTTCAAATGGATATATTTACTGACAAAGAAACATGACTCACTACCCTGAGACTAGGACAAATGTTGAGTAGTGAAGAACAATGAGTAGGCCTTCAGTTCTAATGCACAAAAGCCAGACACATACAGAATGTCATACACACAACCCACAAGATGGAGCATTTGAACTCTATAATAACACATGGAGAGGAAGACTACACATCCATCTTCTCACAGATGGTTGAGGGACCTTGTCTTCTCAGTACAGACTGTCTAAACTGTACAATTTAACAGTCAGCAGATGATGTTTGAAGTGATCATTGATCACAAATCTACAGATGCCAGTCATTGAATACAGGCCCCTATTCTGATCAGACCAGAGGTGGGAATGGTGCCTAAATATGTCATAATGTACCACCAAAACTGTTTTCTCAATAAAATAACAATCTGGAAATTTAGATGGATAAAAAGTATTTAGTTTGACATTCTTTACATGGAGAGAGACGTTATTTGGAATTTGTGCTGATGCCACACTGCAAACCAAGTGTTGAAAGGCACATAATGGGAATAATGTTTTGGAAAGGAGTGAGATGGAGGACTGGAGCTTATCCACAATGTTATTCAGTCTGTACACTGAACAAGCAGTTTAAAAAAGAAGTTGAACTCTTATCCTATCCCAACTACTTCACCTCACAGTGTAAAACACGCAATTATTTTTTGGACATATTCCAGTCTCTGCTTTGCCCTGAAGTTCTTACTTTTATAGCTCCCTCAAGTATGATGGAAGTTACTTGTTGCTCTGTCAGCACATAACCTATCATTTTGTCCCTTTTTGTCATTGTTTCTGTGGTGAAACTCTACATTTTTTTTTGTCATATAAATTCACTGAATTCACAACATTCCTATGTAGAACCACATCACAAACATTTTGATCCTCTCCTTTTCTTGTTTTCCACAATACTTAATTGACTTCTATACAGTTCTGTGCTCCTTCCAAATTTACAATCCTCCCTCCCTCCCACCTCCTGACCACCCTGACATCCCCCCCTCCCCTTTCCTTTACGACTTACGGAAATGTTAACTGTGCCTCTAGTATTATTTGATTGCATGTCTCCCAATACTTGTTTAACTCTTAATCTTCATTGAATCAGCTATGTCTTCTAACCCTTCTTGTTTCATGCCTTCAGACAAATCCTACCCCACATGGGGCTTTAATCTACTCTTTCCACCTATCATCTCACTCCTCTAAGTTGAACAGTGGAATTACTTTTGCACACTCTTTACTGTTTGCTCCTTTGGCTTCTATTTTCACCAAAGGTTGCATTGACTTTTATTTATGCTGAATAGTCCAACCCCATGACTATTTCATTTATGATTTCTTCAGACTTTTTTTGCAGTCATTTCACTTCAGCTTGACTGCTTTCCTGTTTATTTTACTTAGGTGACTTATATTGATGTATTCCTGTCTCTTACTGCACATTTTTGTAGTTACTTACTTTATGAATCGGTTCCAGTATAACTTCTGCAACACAATGTTTCTTTACAGTTATCTTGTGCATACTTAAGTTTGTCTAAATCCAAGTTCTGTGATTGTCCTTTTCGGATAATCCCTTTCTCTTCAACTGACCTGCCTATTGCAGTATTCATTATCACACTATTTACTGCCTCTCAGAACTTCACATATGCATCATTACTTCCAATGAACCCCACTTCCTTCACCACTAATAGTTCTGGACAATTCTCTGAAACTTCAGTCTATCATTACTAAATTGTGAAAAGACTGTATCTGCACCTGATTACACCTTGCAATCCAATATCTGATTTTGCAAAATGTCTCAAAATGATATAATCCAGCTAGAATATTCTCAGGCCTCTAGGGCTTTCCCAATATACCTCCTTCTCCAGTAATTTTCAAATAGAATAGTAATAATTAATAAATAAAACTTACAGAACAATTGAATTTGTGTTTTTTACTTCATCACTCCTATTGTCAAGCTCACACTCTTCAACTCTGCCTTCTATTACATTGCCTTAATATAGCATTCCACTCACTCACTCATTAGATTTCCATGCTCCTTGCATGCACATTTTGTCATATACTTTCACTCTCTTCATCATCAGATTGTAACATTGGCACATATACCTGAACCATTACCTTTTTTTTTCTTTTCTTTTTCTCTTCTTTTCTTCTTCTTGGCTATGCAGATGATTGGTCAACATCTATGCAACACAGAAATTTGCAACAGCTTCTGATTTAGACATCTTCAGCCAATGCTTCCATAAAGGGAGGTTACAAGCTACTACAAGAACAACTGAAGTTGCATGTTTTGACATCTCTGATTGGCACACACAGCCCTTGATGTCCATTTTGAGGGAGACAGACTATCATAACATGCATCCAAAATTGCTTGGGGCCTGACACTGCCTTTTAAGCAGCAGTTAACACCAACACCTGGAAAGCTCAAAAGCACCAACAATATTCTGCCAAAGCTCTGTGGTCTAGTTGGGCAGCATCAGTCTCTTCACTCAACAGCAGAGTACGTCTACAGTGTGTCCATCTAGCACAATAGTTCATATGCGAAAAAGATATATGTACAACTTAACCAATCCATGCCCATTGTCAGTAGGTGTGTACAGTCTATTTTCACACATTAGTTACCTATCTTGTGTCACATTCCACCTCCATAGGTAAGATGTAAAAGGGCACTGCTACACATACACCAGAATTCTTATGACCAGGTTTCTTCCTGAAGATGTATTCAATGCCACTGATAAACTGGAATGCTAATGGCAACAAAGGTCTTCTCTGCCATGCCTGAAAGTGTCCTGCTCCCAGGGGGAAACCAATGGGCTTATAAGCCTTGGACAATTTGTGGATTTCAATAGTGCATGGAAGATGTGTACACACATTCTACAAATGAAGCAAATCTTCATTACCATCTTGGGTGTGTAATGGCAGATAGTTCTTCATGTGTTATCAACATGTGCCACAAGGGCCAACATGGATCATATTGAATAATTCCTGACACTGATGATTAGTGTGATGAACTGTATAATAGAGGTCAATATTCCATTACAACTATTGCCATTTGTTTCATATACACTTGAGAGGTGTGTTGAAATGTCAATATGCAGTAGTTTAGTAATCTTTGTATAGGTATCATTTGATCAAAAAGCCCTTCCCATTGGCAGGTTGAAATGAGAGACTAATCCAAAATGTTTTGCCAATTGTGAGTTCATTGTGAACTGTAAATAATTAAGCTTCGGCAAAAAAAAAAAAAAAAAATAAATAAATAAATAAATTAAGAACCTTCATTCTTTCTCCACTCTGAACAGTAGTGTCTCCAACATCGAGGTACACCCTTCAAAAACCTCCTCTTTATCTCATCGGGCACACCTGAAAATATAAATAAAGGCATATTAATAATTATCATCAACACTCAAATCTTATCTAGATTGTAAAAAGAAGTTCTGCATTACAGCCAACAGAGACAAATAAGGAACAAAAGGTGACAAATGCTTAAGGTACAGAGTTCCCTTCATTTAGAAAAACAAAGATACGAGTTGCAGAGAAGATTACACATCAATTAAGTCTACGAGAAATTCATGCAAAGAAAGCAGAGAAGGACTTTCTAGTCAGCTCATCCACCAGTTATGCATCTTTTGCTAATAGCAATACAAGTGTGAGTAACCTGTAAAGAATAAATAAAAAGTAATAACTCATCTCGTGTCAAATCACTTTATTTACAAAGTTACTCTCTGAAATTACTCGTCACCTGAAACAACAAAACTATAGTCTCACATGCCTCATGGGGAATGTAGATCAATCCTTTAACACCATTGACACTAGAAGGGCAGCAATGAACCCATTTTTTATATTACAACCCTCTTCACCATCACGACCATCCACTTTATAACAATGAAATTTTTGAAGATTTACTTTTTGCTCTTTTGTCCATATATATATATATATATATATATATATATATATATATATATATATATATATATATATATAGAGAGAGAGAGAGAGAGAGAGAGAGAGAGAGAGAGAGAGAGAGAGAGAGAGAGAGAGAGAGATAGATAGATAGATAGATAGATAGATAGAGTGAGTGAGTGAGTGAGTGAGTGAGTGAGTGAGTGAGTGTGTGTCTGATTTTTTTTCTGTGTGAGTGTGTGATTTGATAATGAGGAGAGAAGAAAAAGGGGGTGAAACATAATACCGATTCATAGCCTACTCTTCTCAATTAGCACCGACAGGGCCACCAAGCTTCAAGTCCCCATCTGATAGACAGATCACTATCAACAATGTAGACAGTCACCACATTGTAACACACCGAAAAAATGTTTGGAATTTAATCTGGGACAGTGATTGAAAAGCTGATGATCAGGATATTTATGCTACCATTTCTACTCTCCATGATGGTCAAATAATGGCATTGAAAATTTCATACACCACCAGGTTTCAAGCAGGCATACCTCTGAACTGAGCAGCACCACACAGCACAATAGTAGTCAATGATGAAGGGAGGTTTGACTAGCTGTCAGGTTACACAAAACATTCCCACCTCTGAACAGAACCTAATGAATACTGCCCCTCTATAATAGTTGCTTCTGACATTTACAACCCGAGGCAAATAAAATGAAGCACTACAAAGTAATTATCTAAATGGGACAGAAATTCATGGATCTGATGTAAATATACAGATAAACAACAATTTTAGAAAAAATTGGATGATTTTTCCCAGAAAAAGAGCTTCACAAATTCATCAAGTCCGTAATGATTTGGTCCAATTCTGGCCCTTATGCAAGCAATTTTCAGCCTGTTTTTGGCTGTTGTTGTTGTTGTGGTCTTCAGTCCTGAGACTGGTTTGATGCAGCTCTCCATGCTACTCTATCCTGTGCAAGCTTCTTCATCTCCCAGTATCTACTGCAACCTACATCCTTCTGAATCTGCTTAGTGTATTCATCTCTTGGTCTCCCTCTACGATTTTTACCCTCCACACTGTCCTCCAATGCTAAATTTGTGATCCCTTGATGCCTCAAAACATGTCCTACCAACCGATCCCTTCTTCTAGTCAAGTTCTGCCTCAAACGTCTCTTCTCCCCAATCCTATTCAATACCTCCTCATTAGTTACGTGATCTACCCACCTAATCTTCAGCATTCTTCTGCAGCACCACATTTCGAAAGCTTCTATTCTCTTCTTGTCCAAACTAGTTATCGTCCATGTTTCACTTCCATACATGGCTACACTCCATACAAATACTTTCAGAAACGATTTCCTGACACTTAAATCTATACTCGATGTTAACAAATTCCTCTTCTTGAGAAACGCTTTCCTTGTCATTGCCAGTCTACATTTTATATCCTCTCTACTTCGACCATCATCAGTTATTTTACTCCCTAAATAGCAAAACTCCTTTACTACTTTAAGTGTCTCATTTCCTAATCTAATTCCCTCAGCATCACCCGATTTAATTCGACTACATTCCATTATCCTCGTTTTGCTTTTGTTGATGTTCATCTTATATCCTCCTTTCAAGACACTGTCCATTCCGTTCAACTGCTCTTCCAAGTCCTTTGCTGTCTCTGACAGAATTACAATGTCATCGGCAAACCTCAAAGTTTTTACTTCTTCTCCATGAATTTTAATACCTACTCCGAATTTTTCTTTTGTTTCATTTACTGCTTGCTCAATATACAGATTGAATAACATCGGGGAGAGGCTACAACGTAGGTTTGCCTTTTCTTAATCTTTCTTCTAAGATAAGTCGTAAGGTCAGTATCGCCTCAAGTGTTCCAACATTTCTACGGAATCCAAACTGATCCTCCCCGAGGTCGGCTTCTAACAGTTTTTCCATTCGTCTGTAAAGAATTCGCGTTAGTATTTTGCAGCTGTGACTTATTAAACTGATAGTTTGGTAATTTTCACATCTGTCAACACCTGCTTTCTTTGGGATTGGAATTATTATATTCTTCTTGAAGTCAGAGGGTATTTCCCCTGTCTCGTACATCGTGCTCACCAGATGGTAGAGTTTTGTCATGACTGGCGCCTGAGGCCATCAGTAGTTCAAATGGAATGTTGTCTACTCCCGGGGCCTTGTTTTGACTCAGGTCTTTCAGTGCTCTGTCAAACTCTTCACGCAGTGTCGTATCTCCCATTTTATCTTCATCTACATCCTCTTCCATTTCCATAATATTGTCCTCATGTACATCGCCCTTGTATAAACCCTCTATATACTCCTTCCACCTTTCTGCCTTCCCTTCTTTGCTTAGAACTGGGTTTCCATCTGAGGTCTTGATATTCATACAAGTGGTTCTCTTCTCTCCAAAGGTCTCTTTAATTTTCCTGTAGGCAGTATCTATCTTACCCCTAGTGAGACAAGCCTCTACATCCTTACATTTGTCCTCTAGCCATCCCTGCTTAGCCATTTTGCACTTCCTGTCGATCTCGTTTTTGAGATGCTTGTATTCCATTTTGCCTGCTTCATTTACTGCATTTTTATATTTTCTCCTTTCATCAATTAAATTCAATATTTCTTCTGTTACCCAAGGATTTCTATTAGCCCTCGTCTTTTTACCTACTTGATCCTCTGCTGCCTTCACTACTTCATCCCTCAGA
Organism: Schistocerca americana; assembly: GCF_021461395.2. Classification (NCBI taxonomy): domain Eukaryota; kingdom Metazoa; phylum Arthropoda; class Insecta; order Orthoptera; family Acrididae; genus Schistocerca; species Schistocerca americana. Next base: position 3,046,857 of record NW_025726148.1, on the reverse strand, counting down.
GCTACCCATTATTCTTCTACTGTATTTCTTTCCCCCATTCCTGTCAATTGTTCCCTTATGCTCTCCCTGAAACTCTCTACAACCTCTGGTTCTTTCAGTTTATCCAGGTCCTATCTCCTTAAATTCCCGCCTTTTTGCAGTTTCTTCAGTTTCAATCTGCAGTTCATAACCAATAGATTGTGGTCAGAATCCACATCTGCCCCAGGAAATGTCTTAATTTAAAACCTGGTTCCTAAATCTCTGTCTTACCATTATATAATCTATCTGATACCTTTTAGTACCTCCAGGATTCTTCCAGGTATACAACCTTCTTTTATGATTCTTGAACCAAGCGTTGGCTATGATTAAGTTATGCTCTGTGCAAAATTCTACAAGGCGGCTTCCTCTTTCATTCCTTCCCCCCAATCCATATTCACCTACTATGTTTCCTTCTCTCCCTTTTCCTACTGACGAATTCCAGTCACCCATGACTATTAAATTTTCGTCTCCTTTCACTACCTGAATAATTTCTTTTATCTCGTCATACATTTCATCTAATTCTTCATCATCTGCAGAGGTAGTTGGCATATAAACTTGTACTACTGTAGTAGGCATGGGCTTTGTGTCTATCTTGGCCACAATATTGCGTTCACTATGCTGTTTGTAGTAGCTAACCCGCACTCCTATTTTTTTATTCATTATTAAACCTACTCCTGCATTACCCCTATTTGATTTTGTATTTATAACCCTGTAATCACCTGACCAAAAGTCTTGTTCCTCCTGCCACCGAACTTCACTAATTCCCACTATATCTAACTTTAACCTATCCATTTCCCTTTTTAAATTTTCTAACCTACCTGCCCGATTAAGGGATCTGACATTCCACACTCCGATCTGTAGAACGCCAGTTTTCTTTCTCCTGATAATGACGTCCTCATGAGTAGTCCCCGCCCGGAGATCCGAATGGGGGACTATTTTACCTCCGGAATATTTTACCCAAGAGGACGCCATCATCATTTAATCATACAGTAGAGCTGCATGTCCTCGGGAAAAATTACGGCTGTAGTTTCCCCTTGCTTTCAGCCGTTTGCAGTACCAGCACAGCAAGGCCGTTTTGGTTAATGTTACAAGGCCAGATCAGTCAATCATCCAGACTGTTGCCCCTGCAACTACTAAAATGGCTGCTGCCCCTCTTCAGGAACCACATGTTTGTCTGGCCTCTCAACAGATACCCCTCCGTTGTGGTTGCACCTACGATACAGCCATCTGTATCGCTGAGGCATGCAAGCCTTCCCACCAACGGCAAGGTTCATGGTTCATGGGGGGGGGGGGGGGGTTTTGGCTGACAGATTCAAATGGGTCAAATGGCTCTGAGCACTATGGGACTTAACATTGGAGGTCATCAGTCCGCTAGAACTAAGAACTACTTGTACCTAACTAATCTAAGGACATCACACACATCCATGCCACAGGCAGGATTTGAACCTGTGACCATACTGGTCGCTCGGTTCCAGACTGAAGTGCCTAGAACCATTCGGCCACCATATCCAGCTTGGCTGACAGAGATGTTTAATATCCTCCTGAGGGATACCATGCCAAATTATGGCCAAATGGTGTGCTTTCTCATCAAAATCCCAAGACAGTTCAAGTGCTGTGTCCATAATGCTCCAAACATTCTTCGTCAGAAGAGATCCACTGATATTGCTGGCCAAGGTAACATTTGCCAAGCATGAAGACAAGCAGTAGAACGCCTTGCCATGTAAGAGTGGATATTATTTTGATTCAATGTAAGCCCAGAATGCAATGAATGGCAACAAAATGGGGCATAGAATATAGTTGTCTACCACTGTGCTGAGAGGATGCCATGGATGATAACCAAAGTGGGTCCTGCTATGAATATAAATAGCACATCAGACCACTACTGGTTGTTGGGCTATATGGCTAGTGAAAGTCAGGTTGGTATCTCATTGCTGACTGCACTGTCTCCTGACATGTCTTCAACCTAGAATCTCATTGACTGGAGAAGAATTTTCTTCAGTGATGAGTACTGCTTTGAAGTGAGCCCCTATGACCAGAGTGTATTATGATACACATGATCTGCAAACACACTGAGTTTGGTTTATATTTCAACACAGACTGCTTCCATTATTTTGAGAAGACTTCCACCAAACAGGCCAAGAATGAATGCCATTCTCTGAGCTTCAACTGTCACCATTAAGCTCTTATAATGGACAGTATCTTCAGGTACATGAATCACACCAAATCATATAAAAAGAAGAAGAAGAAGAAGTAGAAGAAGAAGTAGTAGTAGTAGTAGTAGAAGAAGAAGAAGAAGAAGAAAAACAGCTGCAGTCTCAGTGGGTCCATGGTTAATAATATCAAAAGTGAAACATTGAGGACCTGTCCATCCCACATGGCATACTAAGGGGGAACCTACTGCACAGTCTTCACTTGAAGCCATGCTTGTTTCTGGCTAAACTTAAAGTATCATTTAGAGCTGTGACATGTGTTGCCTTTAATTTCAAGGATTTGGAAACCAATGCTTGTGCACATTCCTCAGATCCCATAACATACAACTGCAAGTGACATTCTGTAGATACCAGTTTGGAGGACATGCCAAAAACTGAGAAGTTACCAACAAATTCCAAGCAATAGTTTGGACACCTTTATGTGCATGAATCCTGTTTACTACAAAAGCAATTGGTGCCACACTAGATCCACTACCCATGTGGGCACAATTTTTCTGGACAAAATTGTCTGAAAAGTATTTTATGAAAAGATATAGACAGCCAAAAGATTCTGTATAATACTCATAAAAACCTATTTGTGGTATTAGCTTCAAATATCTCTCTCTGAGTAACACTGCAAGTTATCTGAATGTCTAAAAAGACTTGTCAGAACTTGTGCGAGTAGGCACAATACATTTAGACAATTTTTGTTTTGCCAGAAGAAGATACTCTTTGTATGTCAATAGTCACCACTAGTTCATGCTGTGCACTAAGAGGGGTTTTATCTCCTTTTCTTTTTGCGGTTTCAGCTTTTTTAATGATAAAATAAAGAAAGATCTCCTATCTACTTACAGAATGGCAAACATTAAAACAATCAAAAGGGGCCTCAAATACCTGAGCGAGACTAATACAACATGTGTACTGCAGATTAAGATAGCTCACAATCAACTGCTTTAACTCTGAAGTTCACCTCATCAACACACGTAAGGTTGACAAGTCTTTTAAACAGGTTTCAGATGTAGTATTGCTGGTTAAGCTATCGTTCTCTGTCACTGTTCTACAAAACTTGACTACTAATTAGTACAAAGAGAGCACGTTAGGGTCAGCACCAACATCCTATTGTTGCTACTGAAGCGTCACTTTAGAATATATTATTCTGTGTGTTGTATTTGAAATTATGATTGGCAGTGATTCATCTGTGTTGTCAGAGGAGCTATACTGGATACATAATTGATAAAATGTGAATGGTTTCAGTACCATGGAGCTGACCATAGAATAACTGTCTCTGGGGCTCTAAGGGAACTTCATGGGAAACAATTAAGATCGACTGCTTGACAACCTGCACTACTGAAGCAAAGTGAGGAACCCTCATCTGTATGAGGAGCCATTGTCTGTATACCTCTGCACTTAAATGTGGTACAGCCAACACAAAGACAAGCAGGCTGGCAGGCAGGCCTTCACATGACAACACTGACTTGAAAGTTTTGCCAGCTCTTGATCAGCATGTTGACTGGTCATGTTGACCTTTGGGGCTGAGATTTAGAAGCACTGCTATCTGGACTGAGAGTCCTTCTAAGAAGACTCAATTGAGGCTCAGCACTGCTCACATACTCGCTAAATATCGTATGTCACTGCGGACTAGTGTATTACACACAGAGTTACCAGTGTCCCTACCGTCCTGCGACAACTCCTCTGGTGTAAGTCTTTCACCCATGGGAAAGAACAGAGTGAGGCAACTCAGGTAACAGCTATAAATCTCCAAACATATCCGGCTCCTGCCCTACCTAAACTTAACTACACTATGTTCAGTTAGATAGTGATAAGCTGGACCTTAAACCCAACAGCTTCTACTACTTCTCATCTGGTGGCAATAAATTCCTGAATTTAAGTATCTGAAGGTACATCAGTGGGAGAGGGAGATGAGCTACACAACATCAAACAGGACAGTGTTTAATAACTGAGATGCTCCCAACAATGCTCCTTTATACAGGGTGGAGAAAAATTGTGTTGCCAAATTTTATCCCAGGATAGCTGATGCCAGAAGGAACCAAAATTACTGATGTCACACAGGTAAAAAAAATACCATTTTAAAACTATGGAAACTTGGTGCCACTTGTTCCATTTGGCTATGAGATTGCCATGTTGCCATTTGTTATTTGTCTGGCAATGCTATGACAGTCGGTTCACACACACAAATGTCCCTCGCCCATCACTGCTCGAATGCGATATGCATACGTGTCGAATAGGTCTTGCTGTTTGTCTCTACCTCATGTAAGAGGCATTCACATGTAAGCTTCACTTCAGAGCACACACACGTCACCTAGGATTTAGTCATACAGTAAGTATGGTGGCACAGTATTTGTTTGAAGAATGGCAAGATATGGTTTTTGTTTATGAACTAGCTGACGATAATGCACATGAAGCTCAATGGTTGTATGATGAACAGTACCCAGCAAGACATCAGCCACACCTGCAAACATTTACAGCAATTCACCCATGACTTGGTGAAACAGGTTTGTTAGCAGGATATCATGGTGATGCTGGAAGACCTCGAACATTAGGGGATGCAGCATTTGAAGAGACTGTTCTCAAGTGCATTGAGGAAACACCTATGACCTGTACTCGAGCAACCGGACATAACATTGTGGTCACTCATCAGTCTGGGAGGTTTTGAGGAATGATGGCCAGCATCTATTTACTTTACACCTTGCTGAAGACCTAAATCCTGTCACAGACTATGAGCACAGGCTAGGGTTTTGCTGGTGTTTTCTGCGATGTGTTGCACGAGATCCTGACTTCCCTGTTGTCGTGTTGTTTACTGTATGAATGCACCTTCCATTGGGATGGCCTTTGCAACACTCAAAACGTTCATTACTGGGCAAGGGGAAATCCTCACGACATGTACGTCCACACACACCAGGAACAAATTTTGCTCAACATTTGGGCAGGCATTGTGGTTGACCATCTTATTGGGCCGGTCCACCAACCTCCTCAACTTGCCATGGCAAATTACCTTCACTTTTTGCACAAAACGCTACCCGGCCTGCTGGAAGGTGTTCCCCTGGAAATTCGGCTATGCATGTGGTTGCAGCATGAGTTGCATGCACCTAACAGTCATGCTGTGTGTGGATATTTAGATGAACTCTTCAATGACCAGGTAACTGGCAGACATGCTCATAGGACATGGTCCCCGTAGTCCCAGACCTCACACCACCGGTAGTTTCCTGTGGGAATTCTTCAAGGTTGCAGTTCACCCACCCAGGTGCAAATCACCTAGAGACAAAGATGAATTAATGCATGTCATTCAACATGCCGCAAATCACATTAAGGCAATGCCAGTAAACTTTGAAAGAGTTCAGCAAAACACCTTTCGACACTACCAACCTTGTGTTGCATGCAGGGTCACCAGGTCCAGCACCTGCTTTAAGTAAACAATGTCCTAGTCACAAAAAAGGCCCTTTTCAGGGCTGTCACGATTTGTAAAAGACTTTCTGTATGCTAACTAACAGCTGTTGAAGGGTTTGTTTCCAGTACGTCTTATCATGAAACAACAATGGATGTGTTGGGTTGGTTGGTTCACCTCCAGCCCCCAGAGTGGAAGGCTGGCGCTACCACTGAGTGTGTAGGCTGCCCTGGATACATCACAAATTCTGGCAGGCAAAGCATGCAAGGTCATGCATTGTCCAGAGTATCTGGCAACAGGGCAATCCCGCAGTCAATTGGAGCACATGACGCCAAGTTTTCATAGTTTTTAAAGTTGTGTTTTGTTGCCCTACACAGCATTAGTAATTTTCATTCCTACTGGCATCAGCTATCCAGGGTTAAAATTCGTGATACAATTTTTCTGCACCCTGTACGTGGATGAGAACCATCACATAGGCCAAATTCAGAAACTGACCCCAAGAACTACCCACCTCAGGGACACCTGGCATGCAGTTGCTGGAGGAGTTTAGTGGCACCTATGGGTCATCTGGATGCCTCAGACCAAGCCCTTTTTAGATAACCTGCTCTTCAGCACGTAGTCTCATCCCACTACCGTTCTAAATTTAGCCATACATCAGCATGACCTCCCTTTTCCTACGTAATACATTTCACTGAAAGTACAGTGCACACGACTATTACAAAAATATGAGAAAATAGCTGACTAGTTCTTAAATTAAGGAGTGGAATTATTACTACTGGAAATAGACACATATTACTATCGTAGCTTTCAGAACTGTTACACCTTTCCTCAAGTATGGGACTTGCGCAGGTTGGGAAACTTGGAAATGTGGGTTAATCAAATGGGGATAATCTTTTGTGAGAATGAGGAAACAAAAAGAGGGTAAGAAAAGCAAGGGGGACATTGCCAGGGAAAGTGCATCATAGGTAGTACATTAGTAACCAATATGCCTGGTTCACTACAGAGATGATGACAGAGTAAGAAGTAGTAATGGATATGGAGAGACAGAGTAGTGCTTACACAAATGAGGAGAGAAAGAGATACAGAGAGTGGGGAGGGAGAAGAACAATACAGAATATAATGAGCAATAATAAATTTTAAAAATGTGTCAAATATAATTAAAAGATGATAATGCAAATGATGGCTCAATTATGTTAACAGAGGTTAAGCTTTTTAAGATATTGGTATGTGGACATGTGTTGGAGGATAAGTTCCCACCTCCAGCAACCAGGGAAACTTATCAGGTGGGATGATCTCTGTACTCAAAAGACCTCAGTGCCAGTGACTACACATTAGATTTTTTTGTTTTTTTTTTGTTTTGGTTTTAGGGCGCAAAACTGCTATGGTCATTAGCGCCCGGTCTGTGACTTAGGAAACAGTAAAAACCGAAAATCGAAACCAGCAGCAATGGGAACGAAACCCAAAAAATTGGAGAAACTAAAAGCAGAAGGAAGGCTTAAAAATCCACTACACAAAGGGCTTGGGTGTCCCCAAAAAAAGATTCAAATGACTGACGTCATTTCACTGGCACTAATAAACTCGAGAACGTGATCGGCCAAGCACGTGTCATCTGCTAAAATTGACGATGTATCAGGCGACAGCTGTAGACAAGCACATAACAGAGTAAAATAGGGGCACTCAATTAAAAGGTGTCTTACCGTCCACAGCTGAGAGCAGTGGGGACAGAGTGGGGGAGGATTACCGCTTAAAAGATGTCGATGGCTAAGAAGACAGTGCCCTATCCGGAGTCTAGTTAAAATTACCTTCACCCAACGACGCGTTCGGGAGGAAGAGGTCCAAGCACAGGGAAGAGCTTTCACCTTCTGCAATTTATTAGGGAGAAGTGTCGACCAATGTGCATGCCATAAAAGAACAACACGACGACATAAAACACTCCGTAGATCGGCGAAGGGAATCGATTAAATAGCTGGCCGAAGAAGAAAGACTGCAGCCTTGGCTGCTATATTGGCCGCCTCATTTCCACAGATACCAACATGTCCCGGGAGCCAGAGGAACGCCACCTAGACGCCCTCCAGGTGGAGCAAACGCAGACAGTCCTGAATCCAGTGGACCAGAGAGTCGACAGGTTAGAGAGCTTGGAGACTGAGGAGAGAGCTGAGTGAATCTGAACAGATAACATACTGTATCCGCTGATGGTGGCAGATATAGTGGACAGCCTGGAGAACAGCGTAGAGCTCTGCAGTATAAACCAAACACTGGTCGGGAAGGCGAAATTGATTTGGGGTGTCGCCAACAACATAGGCACTCCCTACACCTAACGATGTTTTCGAGCCATCAGTGTAAATGAATGTGGCTGGCTTCATTTGTGCACATAGAGCAGCAAATACCCAATGATAAACAAGTGAAGGGGTAGCATCCTTGGTATATTGACAAATGTCACGGAGCAGGTAAATCCGGGGACGGAGTCAAGGCGGTGCTGTACCCCAACTTGTCAAGAAGGTTTTAGGAAAGCGGAAGGAAAGAGAATGGAGCAGTTGATGGAAGCGGACTCCTGGTGGTAGTAGGGAGGAGGGGCAGTCTGCATACCCTACATCAAAGGAGGCGTCGAAAAAAAATGTCATGGGCTGGATTAGCAGGCATGGAAGACAGATGGCTAGCATAAAGACTCAGAAGGACTGCTCGCCGATTGGACAGCGGAGGTTCAGCAGTCTCAGCGTAAAGGATTTCCACAGGGCTGGTGTAAAAAGCTCCAGACACTAAACGTAATCCACGGTGCTGGATAGAGTCGAGACGACGAAGAATAGACGGCCGTGCAGAGGAGTAAACTATTCTTCCATAGTCCAATTTCAAGCCCACTAAGGCGCGATACAGGCAGAGAAAGACCACTCAGTCCGCTCCCCATGAGGTACCATTCAGGACATGGAGGGTGTTGAGGTATCGCCAACAGGGAGCCGAAAGATAGAAAACGTGGGAGGACCAGCACAGTTTTCTGTCAAACATAAGACCCAAGAATTTAGCGACGTCCGAAAATGGAAGGTTGACAGGTCCTAGATGTAAGGAGGGTAGAAGAAACTCCATACAACGCCAAAAATTAACACAAACGGTCTTACTGGGAGAAAAGCGAAAGCCTGTTTAGATGCTCCAAGAGTGCAGGCGTTCGAGACATCCTTCAAAATGTCGTTCAGGAAGGCTTGTCTGTTGAGAGCTGTAGTAGATCGCAAAATCGCCCACAAAGCGGGTACCCGAGACATCAGGAAGGAGACATTCCATAATACAATTTATGGCAATGGCAAACAGTACAACCATCAGCACCGAGCCCTGGGGTACCCCGTTTTCTTGGGAGAAAATACGGGAGAGAGTAGTGTTCACCCGCACTCTAAATACGCGCTCTGCCATAAATTCGTGAAGAAAAAGGGGCAGACGGCATCGAAAGCCCCAAGAGAACAGTGTGCGGAGAATGCCTATCTTCCAACAGGTATCGTATGCTCTTTCCAGATCAAAAAATATTGCTACTGTTTGGCGTTTCTGGAGAAAATTGTTCTTGATATAAGTGGAGAGAGCAACAAGATGGTCAACTGCAGAAAAATGCTTTCAGAAACCGCATTTGGGCAGGTGTTTAAAGGCTGCGGGCCTCCAACCACCAAGCTAAACGGCAATTTACCATACGCTCCAAAACCTTACATACACTACTCTTGAGAGAAATGGGGCGATAGCTAGAGGGGAGATGTTAGTCCTTTCCAGGTTTCAGAACAGGAACGACGATAGCTCCCTGCCATCGTCTGGGAAAAGTATTGTCGGTCCAAATTCGATTACAAAGGTGAAGGAGGTAACGCAGACTATGCAGCAACATTTGGACGTGGATACCATCTGGTCCTGGAGCGAGAGGAAGGGAGTGCATGTTGCAGTTCCTGCATGGAGAAAACAGTATTATAGCTTTCGCAATTTTGAGAGGAGAAAACAAGAGGTTGCACTTCCGCTGCACATTTCTTTGGGAGAAATGCTGGCGGGTAATTTGAAGAGTTCGAAATCCCAGCATAGTGTTGACCCAATGAGTTAGAAATTGCGACGGGATCCACTAATGTATCATGCGCGACTGTGAGCCCAGAGACCGGTGAGAAAATGGGCGCGCCTGATAACCACCGAATCCGACTCCAAACTTCCGAGGAGGGAGTGAAGGTGTTCAATGAGCTAATAAAGAATTTCCAGCTTGCCTTCTTGCTATCGTGAATGACGCGACGGAATCGCGAACGGAACTGCTTATAGCGGACACAGTTGGCCAAAGTAGGATGGTGGCGGAAAACACGAAGAGCACGTCGCCACTCATGTATTGTGTCACGGCATTCCTCGTTCCACCAAGGAACTGGGGGGCGCTGGTGCAATTCTGAGGTGCGTGGTATTGAACGTTACGCAGCTTTAAGAATAACATCTGTAATGTGTGAGACCTCATCATCGACGCTAGGAAAGTGACGGTCATCGAATGTCGCTAGAGACGAAAAAAGTGTCCAATCGGCTTCGCCAAACTTCCAGCGCCGTGGGCGCATATATGGCAGTTGAGGCTGCAGTCTAAGCACACATGGAAAGTGGTCACTCTAGTCCATATCATCAAGGGCGAACCATTCGAAGCGTCGAGCTAGTGGAACAGTACCGACAGAAAGGTCCAAATCAGAGAAATTTGTCATGGAGGCAGTAAAAAATGTAGGGTCCCCAGTGTTGAGGCAAACTAGATCCGCTTGGAGGAAGACGTCTAGCAATAGTGAGCCACGCGGACAAGGATGTGGAGATACCCAAAGCGGGTGGTGGGCATTGAAGTCCCCAATCAGCGAATAGGGTGGTGGAAGCTGACCAAGAAGATGAAGGAGATCAGATCGTGCCATTGGTGTGGACGATGGAATGTATACAGTACAAAGAGAGAACGTGTATCCAGAAAGGTAAAGACGGACAGCGACAGCTTGGAAGGAAGTGTTTAAGGGGATTGACTGATAATGGAATCATGGAGAAGAATCACGTGTCCTCCATGGGCTGGAGTGCCTTCAACAGAGGGGAGATCAATTTGGATGGAATGAAAAAGGGGGAGAACAAAGCGGTCATGAGGACGTAGCTTTGTTTCCTGAAGACAGAAGATGACCGGCGAGTAGGATCGTAAGAGAATCGACAATTCGTCCTGATTGGCTCGAATGCTGCGGGTATTCCAGTGGATAATGCACATAGGGTGAACAGAAAATGGAGGAATGTGACCAAGGTTGCCATCAATTCAGCGACTGCTCAGAGCTTGCGACCAACAACATGGAATGGCATTCACCCGAAGGCAGAAGATCCTGATCCATAGGTTGTTCAGGAGCAGCTCCTGCCTCCAGCAATCGGCCGGTTGATCAGCCGCCAGTAGTGCGCCTCGGCGACACAGAAGACGGCCGAGGGCGATTACCACCAGGTGGCGCAGTAGATGAGACATGCCTTGGCAGAGAAGGAGATGAACTGGGTTTCTTTGTTGCCTTCTTGGAATTATGATGTTTAGAAGAAGGAGGAACCGATGGTTGTGAAGTTGGGGTACGTAAAAAATCTTCACGAGTATGCTCTTTTTTTGAAGTCTTGGTGTCTGACTTTTGGGCTCGTGATTTGGCAGAACCCGATGAAGGGTGAGCCATAGAGTGAGCAGGCGAAAGTGGGGAGGTTGAACGGGCGATCCCTGCACTGGCCGATCTGACAACCGTGGAACTAAAGGTGAGATCGCAAGTCTGCGTGGCTGCCTCCTTTGTTGGCTGAGGAGAGGCAAGGACAGTACTGTATTTTCCTGTCAGAGGCACGGTGGGCAGTCGACTGGCGAATAATTTTCGAGCAGCAAAGGTTGAAGCCTTTTCCTTCGCCCTGATTTCCTGAATGAGCTTTTCATCTTTAAAAATGGGGCAATCTCAAGAGGAAGCAGCGTGGTCACCCATACAGTTGATGCAACGAGGGGATGGAGGTGGACAAGCACCCTCGTGGGCACCCTTGCCACACGTAACACATTTGGCCAGATTGGAACAGTACTGGCTGGTATGACTGAACCGCTGACATCGATAGCAACGCTTAGGGTTTGGGATGTAAGGGCGAACGGAAATTATCTCATAGCCTGCTTTGATTTTCGATGGGAGTTGAACTTTGTCAAATGTCAAGAAGACAGTGCAGGTTGGAATGAGGTTAATGTCAACCCTTTTCATGACTATGAACGGCCGTTACACCCTGGTCAGACAGGTGCGTGAGGGAGCGTGTATAAACGACCCCACATGATGAATTTAAAGTACGGTGCAGTTCCACCCAGACAGGGAAGGTGTGTAGCAGTGAAGTAAGCAGCAATTTTTGTGCCTGGAGGGCACTGACTGTTTATTACAACAAGGTGGCATTTCGTAATCTGGAACAAAACTTTACAGGAGCTGCAATTGCATCGACACCTTTCTGAATAATGAAAGGGTTGACCGTGGAGAAGTTGTGACCATCGTCAGACCGAGAAACAACAAGGAACTTTGGCAATGATGGAAGGACTGTCTGTGGCTGAAACTCATTGAACTTACGCTTGTGAGCTGACATAGTAGAAGATGGTGAAACCATTGTGAAAGTATCCCCCATGATTACCGGCTTCTCCGATGGAGTGCTCCTTCTTTGTGAGGGCCCTCTCTGAGGGCACTCCCACCTTATGTGATTGTTCACACCTCAGGTCACACCTCCCGACAAACGGATGGAGGAACCAATCAGCACTTTTGGAAGGTATCAGCTCGGTAATCACCCCTCCCTGGGCCTGGCCATTACCAGGGGGTACGTATGTGTCCTACCTGTCTACCCGGGGCGGGGAATTACCCGTTACCCCATCACCGGCTACGTATGGAAAAGCATGGGTTGGCCTTCAGACATGCACAGGGAGGGAAAAAGAGAAAGGGAAAGGAAAGAAGAGAGGTCTCAAACACTGCAGTGGAGAAAAGGGCAAAGAGAAGAGGCAAGGAAAAGAGAAGGATAAAGGAAGGACAAATACTTGCAAGTGGAGAAAGCAAAGAATTTGTTACAGTTTCGACTTTCCGACTCCGGACATAGGCACAAAACATTCTCCCAGAGGGGGAGAAAGGGAATGAAAGAGGCGATGGAGAGGGGTGAGGGGGGGTGGGGGGGGGCAAGATGGGGGATGGGGAAGGATGCGGAAAGGGAAGTGTTGCAGCCCGGAAAGGAAGGATGGCCCCATTAGCTCGGGGTCCCGTGCTCACTATGCACGTATCCACAACAGAGTTGTGGACCCCCTGGGGTAACAACAACACATTAGATGTTTGGGTATCTGGTTAGGTACTGGTTTTTATGGAATCTAGAGATGGGAACTCTTCCTCACACACATCTTTGCATCCCAACAACCTTATGAACTTAGCTTCCAGTAACACCTCCCCTTTTATCATCGTCATCATCTCTATTGCATCTCATTATTTGCTTTACTGTTCTAACCTTCTTATTTTCAGCATGCCCTCCCTTTCTCTAACTAAATCTTTTTCATCTTCTCTCCCCCCTCCTCCCCTTCCCTTCCATTTCGTAACTGTATTACTCATTTTTCTTTTTCCTCTTAATCTGTTTCCTGTTTCTAAGCAGAGGACCTCATATCACTAAGTATACACAGAAGGATACAAAATGCAAAATTTACAGCAGTGACACTTTTACGGGTAAATCTGGCCTATCCAGAGGATAAGACAATGAAGAATGCAGGTATTGCATTTTCTATCTACCATAAAGATCACACATTGAGTTGCAGACAAGCACAATGAAGAATGTTACTCATTTTCAGTTTGGCCAAAGTCTTTTTTCAGAAAAGAAAACACACATCAACACAAGCAAGCACACATCACCCACACATAACCACTGTCTCGGACTGCTCCAGCGACAATGCAACACTCACACTGATTGAAAGTAGCAATCCTTAATGGGGCACAAAAGGGGTAGGTATAGCAGGGTACAGGTGTGGTGAGGGAACATCACTGTCTGACAGAGCACGCAGGGTCTAGATGGCAGCAGGACAATGCTGCCTGGCACAGCATCTGAAAGCTGTGGGGCACCAAGTGGGGATAAATTGGGGAGAAAAGGGGAATGGGTAAGGAGAGGAGCAGAGAGGGGAAGAAAGACCGGTGGGTTCATTGGAAGAGAGAAGCACAGAGTGAAGGTGAGGGAACATAAGTAGGGAGGTGATGTGGGACAGATGCAGCAGAAGCTGTTGGGTAGATTGTAGATTGTGTGGGAACAACAGGTTATAGAAGACAAAGGACACAATAATTTTGAAATTGGAGAAAGTATTGAAAGTATAACTACCATCTGTACTGTTCAAGAAAGCTGGTGGAGGAGAGGATGATCCAGATGGACCAGGTTATGATTCAGGTATATAACTGAAACATGTTATATAATTCAGTTTTATTTGCTGATGACACATCAGTACTGGTAGAAAACAAAAACACAGAAAAGATTCCTGAAAAGGTCATAGAAACCTCGATGTTTGGTTCCATGTAAATGGCTTAAAGATAATATTTCAAAAACAGGGCTGATGCAATTTAAGACAAAACAGTCTCAAATAAATGATATTCACATTATGCGCAGAAGCTAGGAGCTAAATGAAGCAGGAATGTAATTAGACAGAAACAGATCATGGTCCTCACACATAGATTATCTAAAAAATAAAGTAAACAGCCCGGCATTTGCTATGACAATCTTAGTCAATGTCACTAGTATAGACACACAAAAAATAGTATACCATAGTTACTTTGAGTCAGTAGTGAGATATGATATTGTCTTCTGGGGGAATGCTAGCAACACGACAAGAATATTAGTTTTGCAGAAAAAAATTATCAGAAACATATGTTGTGCAATGCCAAAGGATCTAGTTGGCCATTATTAAGAGATCTTAAGATACTAAGCATTCCCTCATTATATCTATATGGAATAATTATTTTCACAAGTAATAACCCTAAGCTCTTTTTTCAATTTCCAGCATAGTTACGAAACTAGAACCAAAGAAAGCTTCATGTTGCTGCATATAGGCTTAATCTTTCTGCACAGACTCCACAATACATGGGAATGAAAGTATACAATAAATGGAAAGGCACAAATTTTAGAAATGTCCAAACTGAGGCAGTAAAAAGAGAATAGAATAGCACCCTGGTGCAGGAAAGTTAATACTCTGTTGATGAATTTTTTAATGATCTGACCATCTGAGCAGGATATAATACATAGAATTCAGATTTTATTGTGATTATATAAAAATATTGTACTCCACACATAATTTATCATAGTTATCAGCCTCTTGGGTAAAATATTCCAGACGTAAAACAGTCCCCCATTTAGATCTCCGGGCGGGGACTACTCAAGAGAACGTCGTTATCAGAAGCTAGAAAACTGGCGTTCTATGGATCGGAGCGTGGAAAGCCAGATCCCTTAATTGGGCAGGTAGGTTAGAAGATTTAAAAAGGGATCTGCACAGGTTAAAGTTAGATATAGTGGGAATTAGTGAAGTTCGGTGGCAGGAGGAACAAGACTTCTGGTCTGGTGAATACAGGGTTATAAATACAAAATAGGGGTAATGCAGGAGTCAGTTTAATGATGAATAGAAAAACAGGAGTGCGAGTAAGCTACAACAAACAGCATAGTGAATGCATTGTTTTGTGGCCAAGACAGACACGAAGCCCATGCCCACTACAGTAGTACAATTTTATATGCCAACTAACTCTGCAGATGATGAAGAAATTGAAGAAATATATGATGAAATAAAAGAAATTATTCATATAGTGAAGGGTGACGAAAATTTAATAGTCATGGGAGACTGGAATCCGGTGGTAGGAAAAGGGAGAGAAGGAAATGTAATAGGTGAATATGGATTGGGGCTAAGACATCAAAGAGGCAGGCGCCTGGTAGAATTTTGCACAGAGCACAACTTAATCGTAGCTAACACTTGGTTCAAGAATCATAAAAGAAGGTTGTATACATGGAAGAAGCCTGGAGATACTGACAGGTTTCAGCTAAATTACATAATGGTAAGACAGAGATTTAGGAACCAGGTTTTAAATTGTAAGACATTTCCAGGGGCAGCTGTGGACTCTGATCACAATCTATTGGTTATGAACTGTAGATTAAAACTGAATAAACAGCAAAAAGGTGGGAATTTAAGGAGATGGGACCTGGATAAACTGACTAAAACAGAGGATGTACAGAATTTGAGGGGGAGCATAAGGGAACAATTGACAGGAATGGGGGAAAGAAATACAGTAGAAGAAGAATGGGTAGCTCTGAGGGATGAAGTTGTGAAGGCAGCAGAGGACCTAGTAGGTAAAATGACAAGGGCTAGTAGAAATTCTTGGGTAACAGAAGAAATATTGAATTTAATTGATGAAAGGAGAAAATATAAAAATGCAGTAAATGAAGCAAGCAAAAAGGAATACAATCGTCTCAAAAACGACATCAACAGGAAGTGCAATATGGCAAAGCAGGGATGGCTAGAGGACAAATGTAAAGATGTAGAGGCTTATCTCATGAGGGGTAAGATAGATACTGCCTACAGGAAAATTAAAAAGACCATTGGAGAAAAGAGAACCACTTGTATGAATATCAAGAGCTCAGATAGAAACCCAGTTCTAAGCAGAGAAGGGAAAGCAGAAAGGTGGAGGGAGTATATAGAGGGCCTATATAAGGGCAATGTACTTGAGGACAATATTATAGAAATGGAAGAGAATGTAGATGAAGATGAAATGGGAGATATGATACAGCGTGAAGAGTTTGACAGAGCACTCAAAGACCTGAGTCGAAACAAGGCCCCGGGAGTAGACAACATTCCATTTGAACTACTGATGGCCTTGGGAGAGCCAGTCATGACAAAACTCTACCATCTGGTGAGCAAGATGTATGAGACAGGCGAAATACCCTCTGACTTCAAGAAGAATATAACAATTCTGATCCCAAAGGAAGCAGGTGCTGACAGATGTGAAAATTACTGAACAATCAGTTTAATAAATCACGGATGCAAAATACTAACGCGTATTCTCTACAGACGAATGGAAAAACTGGTAGAAGCTGATCTCGGGGAAGATCAGTTTGGATTCTGTTGAAATATTGGAACACGTGAGGCAATACTGACCCTATGACTTATCTTAAAAAAAATTCCGATTAGGTATTAACATCCATGGAGAAGAAACAAAAACATTGAGGTTCGCCGATGACATTGTAATTCTGTCAGAGACAGCAAAGGACTTGGCAGAGCAGTTGAACGGAATGGAGAGTGTCATGAAAGGAGGGTATAAGATGAACATCAACAGAAGCAAAATGAGGATAATGGAATGCAGTCGAATTAAGTCGGGAGATGCTGAGGGAATTAGATTAGGAAATGGGACACTTAAAGTAGTGAAGGAGTTTTGCTATTTGGGGGGCAAAATAACTGATGATGGTCAAAGTAGAGGGGATATCAAATGTAGACTGGCAATGGCAAGTTAACATCGAGTATTGATTTAAGTGTCAGGAAGTCGTTTCTGAAAGTATTTGTATGGGGCATAGCCATGTATGGTAGTGAAACATGGACGATAACTAGTTTAGACAAGAAGAGAACAGAAGCTTTCGAAATGTGGTGGTGCAGAAGAATACTGAAGATTAGATGGGTAGATCATATAACTAATGAGGAGGTATTGAATAGGACTGGGGAGAAGAGATGTTTGTAGCACAACTTAAGTAGAAGAAGGGATCGGTTGGTAGGACATGTTCTGAGGCATCAAGGGATCACCAATTTAGTATTGGAGGGCAGCATGGAGGGTAAAAAGCGTAGAGGGAGACCAAGAGATGAATGCACTAAACAGATTCAGAAGGATGTAAGTTGTAGTTTGTAGTAGGTACTGGGAGATGATGAAGCTTGCACAGAATAGAGTAGCATGGAGAGCTGTATCAAACCAGTCCCAGGACTGAAGACTTCAACAACAACAACAACAACAACAACATCAGCTGATGAGTCTCCTGAACATAAAATCAATGATTTAACTTGTGCATTATGAGACAATAAGATTCGGATTCTGATTACAAAGCTGTTTCCACATGTGGCCTATCCTCTGATAGGTTGGAATAAAGCACTGTTTTGGTGGATTGGACAGGTTTTGCACATATGTCTCCAATGGAGATAATATGTGGAGAGTTGAGGGATTGGAAGTATCAAAGGGATGAACTAGGATGTTGTGTGGGCATGAAATAATACTTTGGGAGGGATGGGAAGAACCTCTGTTAAGATGTCCCTTGTTTCAGGACACAATGATATAGTGTCAAAGCCCTATCAAAGGATGCCCTGAAATGAGATATTCTTACTTCCTACCAAATATACTTCCCACCCATCCTAAAATGGTGTTCCATTGCCCACCCTACCTCTGCAATATCTTAGACCATCGCTATGCCTTCCCCCCAATCCGAAATCGTTGCCACAGCGATCATAACCCTGCGGGAGGCCTAGGTCCCGGTGCCAAACCTGCCCTATCCGAGCACCAAGCACTTCTGATTCCAGTCCTGACGGCTTATGATGCCTGCCCGCCCGCCAGCCGCCGCCCCCCCCCCCCTCCCCCCCCCCTCCCCTGCCCACTCCATTGGAGTGCAGCCCCAAGTGCAAATAGCCATATTACATACCAGCTCTGATGCAATCTTTGCTCAGATTTTTATATTGTTAAGATTACCAACTAGCTGTCAACCAAGATGAATGGCCACTGTCAAACTGTGACAGAGAGCTATGTCTACCATCCTGTGGAAAATCATACAGCTCAACTCTGAGGTATACTTGTTTGAATCTTCAGTGTGGAGAAAATTTTCAATGTTAGTGTCTGGCCAGCAAGGACAGAAGAGCTGGTGGCATGAATGTTATGCACACCCATATTTGTGCTAAATTCCTGCATTAAATTCCAAACACTGCCACCACCAGCACCACCACCATGCAACACAAACATGACACTATACATGCTTTCATTACACTCACCTACATACTATAAATCCAATACTGACACAGATCCCACCTACCAATGAAGATAGATGCCAGTATGATGGAGGAAAAACACCCTTTCATACAGGTAACTGAATCCACTCCATGAGAGATCTCAGCCAACAATGCAATATGACATTCTCATTTAAATCTCATGGCAATCCATGAATTTTGGGCAGGCATTGTTTAAAAATTTGGTTGACTAACAAAAGCTTCACAACCCATTTATTCTTATGAAGTCTGTTGTGCAGAGTTAGGTACAATTTTTAGAAGAGTACTACTACTCATGAATAGTTTGCTAGTAAGAAGAATGTCCTCCACTACCTACAATTTAACCTTAATCCACCACAGAAAGAAAAAAGTATGCATCCATAAAAGTGTTTTATCATCTCTTTTATGAATTAAAGATACTGGTAAAAAATGAATGTTTTAAAACAAAGTGAAATAATTTCTACTCAAATACTTCTATTCCATAGGTGAAATTCTGAAGTAATAGTATCTGGGGGTGGTCAGTAGGGATACATTTATGACATTTTGTTAATAATTTAAAAAATTACAGCATGTAGCCACAATTCCAAAACAAAAATGCATCTCATTTCAAATTTACTGACACATACATCATGGCAAGCTCTCAGAAAACTGATCCACATAAGCAAATATAACCAAACTGAGCTTTGCACAAGTTTCTCCTCACAACACACAGGTCCTCTCAGTCTGATCTGTGTGAGTTGCCCCATTTTTGCAATCTTCCCTAGCCAATCTCTCCTTCCCCAAGGAAGAAGAAACATACAGTTCCGAACCCTACGTTTTTCGAGTATGGTATTACTAGCAGTACTAATACTACAGTATGCTGTCAGAAAATCATACAGTGGATAAGCTAACTATATAAATCAAACCCCAATGTGTCATTCGCAGTTGATACATCAGTCGAAAATTGCTGGGGAGCCATATCTGCAGCCATCTTACACCAGCACAGAAGATACCTGAAATTTTCATCACCACCTTGAAAAAATAAAATTATGTAACAGTTATTTGATTGTTTGTAGGCAAACCTCTGCATTCCTGATAAACAGGAACAGTGTGGCATTTTCTGCACTTAGAGGAGGACAATTACCCTACAATCCAAAATGAAGTGGAAGTGTAAGGTAACAATTCATCACTCAATAGTTAAATGCCTCTGACACTTTGCGTCATTAAACAAAAGAATTATCTGGGCAACCACAGCCATGAGAAACCATATTGAGAAATGAAACCATATCAGCTGTAAAATCCTTCTATTCTTTGGAACTACCAATTTTGCAACACTTACAGCTGCATCTTTGGGTGCAAAACTGTATATAAGCAGAAAAAGAATCCTGTAGAAAAATAAACAATCCCAAAGCTAAGATCAAACTGTAATGAAGCATATACTGAGGATGGCGTCAATTCACAATTTAAATAATTATTATAGGAAGACGTAGCATTCATTGTCAGTCCCATTAAATAGATTATTCCCAAAAATGCGTATGTCCTAGAAGTAATAAAATATGGTGGAAAACACTTGCATAATAGCAGCGAAGATGATAAAAACATTAAGGAGGAATTTACATAACACCATAGTGGATAAGGATATTTAAGAGGCACTCGCCGATGTTACCACATGAATGTTCACACACTTTAATATGCCACCTAGGTAACAACCTATTGGCTAAAAACTTTGACTGCTATAATATTAGTATGTCAAGGAATGTATGCTATGTATGGGGTCCCATTAAAACCTAGAATACAACATGATACTATAATAAGCAGGTGTACTCCATCTCCTGAATGTTGAGCAAGCAACCC
This sequence comes from Schistocerca americana, assembly GCF_021461395.2. Taxonomy (NCBI): domain Eukaryota; kingdom Metazoa; phylum Arthropoda; class Insecta; order Orthoptera; family Acrididae; genus Schistocerca; species Schistocerca americana. The sequence goes on along the minus strand of NW_025726148.1, from coordinate 3,026,444 downwards.
AGATGACTTTCACACACCATGAAAATTAGAATGATGGAAAGAGATAATACTAACTTTTATGCAACAGCAACATCAAGTAAACTAAATCATTCCCAGGAACAGAGCTATTTGCTGCAAATGTGAAAGTTAAACTGTACCCAGAAACATGATAATATGCTACATATTTGCAACTTATTTTCCTGTTTTGAGGTATGATTTAGTTTACTTATTTTCATTCCAGCACTACACATTGAAATATTCTCTCTCTCTCTCTCTCTCTCTCTCTCTCTCTCTCTCTCTCTCTACACACACACACACACACACACACACACACACACACAACTGTCAAATGTTTTAGCCTACAGTCTGCCACCCAGATAACATTCACCTCCACACACTGATATTCAGTGAGTGCCTCTTACATTTCCCCTTGTCCATTATAACATTACATAAATTCATCCTCATTGTTTCTTAATCTTTCTTCATAGGTTTTAGTACTTTTACAGCAGACACACTTTAGTGGGTAATTATTTCATTGGACTAACAATGCAAGCTGAGTCATGACTCTTCCAGTGATTACGTGTTTCGATTCCAGGGACTACATGTTTCATTACAGCTTCATCATAGCTTTCAGAATATTGGTTTTCTACACGATTGATTGTCCACTTATATACAGATTTGTACCTGAAATGCAGCTGTAAGTGCTCTGAAATTGGTAGTGCCTAATATTTTTACAGCTGAAGCAATTTTGTTTCTCAACTTGCTAAAACATGTTCAAAGATGAAGAATGGTGTAGCAGCCCATCTGCCTGAAGGACCACAAAGTAAGTAACCTGGTGCTCAACAATTGAGGCAATAGTGGAAAAAATGGAAATCACTAAGAGGTCAGTTTCCAAAATGTTGCATGATGTTATGAATACGACAACAACTGACATCGACAGGATGTGTCAACTACTCACACCCACTTGAGAAACCCACTGAAACTGAAGCAGCAGTGTATGTATTGATTCTGTGTTTGGCTAACTCAGATGGCTTCTTTAGCCATTTAATCACAGTTAATGAGACAGCACACATTTACATACATCTACTTACACAACACCACTAAAGCAGGCAAAGATCCCAACATTATCAGATAATTTGGTGCTGTGTGTTCTTTGGAACAATCTGTTGTACCAACAGACTATAATGTTAAGGGGAAAATCTCCACAGCAATGTACTGGAAAAATCTCCAGGTGAGATAATTAGAGGAGGCTGTCAACGTGAAGTGTCACAAGAGGCAGTGTGAAGGCATATTTTTGATCCACGACAGTGTCCCAGCTCATTCTGTACAGGACAGACATGCTGCTTCTTTCGCCTATAAATTCTTGCCACACACATTCTCCATCCAGTGATATTTTCCACTGACAAAGAATCCATTGGGTGGCAGCCATTTTCCAAATGAAATTTAAATTTTTAATGTGGAACTCTTTCTGAACAATCAAAAGGCAGGCTTCTACAACCGAGATATCTGTCATCATCTGTAACTGGCATCATCCTATTCTAACCTCTTCATGCGCCATCTTGAGGAATCTTTCCTAAAAACCCAGACTCCTAAACCCCTCACCTGGTTCAGTTTCATTGATGACATCTATGCTATCTGGATTGAAGGTGAGGACACACTATTCACATTCCTCCAGAACCTCAACAACTTCTCCCCCATTTACTTCACCTGGTCTTGCTCAACACAACAAGCCACCTTCCTAGATGTTGACCTCCACCTCAGAGGTGGCTGCATCAGCACCTCCATCCATATCAAACCTACAAACCACCAGAAATACCTGAACTTCGACAGCTGCCACCCATTCCATACCAAGAAGTCCCTTCCATACAGCCTAGCCACCCGTGGTCATTGCATCTGCAGTGACGAGCAGTCCCTCTCTAAATATACCGAGGGTCTCACTGAAGCCATCACTGGCCATAATTGTCTTCCCAACTTTGTACAAAAACAAATTTCTCGTGTCTTATCTTTCCAGTCTTCCACCATCTCCCGAAGTCCCACAGTCCAGCCACAGAGGAGCATTCTCTTCTTAATGCAGTAAAATCTGGGACTAGAGCAACTGAATTACATTCTTTGCCAGGGTTTTCATTACCTCTTGTCATGCCCTGAAATGAGAAATGTACTGCCCACTATCCTTCCCACCCCTCCTACAGTGTAATTCCACCTTCCACTGAGCCTACACAACATACTTGTCAATCCTCACACAACCCCTGCTCCCAGTCCCTTACCCTCATGGCTCATACCCCTGTAATAGATGTAGATGCAAGACCTGTCCCATATATTCTCCTACCACCACCTATTCCAGTCCTGTAATTAACGTCAACTATGCCATCAAAGGCTGAACTATCTGTGAAACCAGTCATGTGATTTACAAGCTAAGCTGCAACCACTGTGCTGCATTCTATGTAGGCATGACAACCAACAAGCTGTCTGTCCACATGAATCACCACCAAAAAACTGTGGCCAAAAAGTAAGTGGACCACCCTGTTGCTAAACACTGCCAAATATGATATCCCTCATCTCAATGACTGCGTCACAGCCTGTGCCATATGGATCCTTCCCACCAACGCCAGCTTTTCTCAATTGCACAGGTGGGAACTTTCCCTGCAATATATCCTATGTGCCCATGACCCTCCTGGCCTCAACCTTCACTAGTCACTGTCCTCATCCATCCAACCCCCTCCCTGTTCCCCATTCCAGCACTACAGAGCCATCATTTCACTACCACACGCAGTATTTTAATTTATTTTTATTTCTCTCCTTTCCACTACTTACCCCCCTCACACCTTCTCTCTTGCCCTCCACCCAAACTGCAACACTTCACTGTCCATCACCCCCACCATACTATCCCCACCCCAGCCTCTTTCTTACTTACACACCCAGTCGTCACTCCCATCAAGTACTGGTGATGCTGCTCGCAGTGTGGTTTCAGTTCTCTGAGACTGCAGATGTGTGTGAAAGTTGCATTTGCACGTGTGCGCGTGTGTGTGTGTGTGTGTGTGTGTACTGCTGACAAAGGCTTAAATGGCTGAAAGCTATAATTGTGCGACTCTTTTTGTTGTGCCTATCACGAGTTATCATCTCTGCTATATGGTGAGACACATACATCAGGAATGCTTTTTTTTTTTGTGGTTTTAGGGCACACAATTTCAATGGTCATTAGCGCCCTGACAACGTTAAGAATGCACCGTGAGGCACAAGTTTAAAACAACAACTAAAAGGGAAAACATGATAAAAGACAGACTGACAGGCATAGGATTAAAAAACAGCATCATCAAATGTCCTTAGAGAGGTTGGTCAAATTGATAAAACGAAGAACACGAGCAACTGCTCGTGGGTCATCCGCTAAAATGGCATCGAAAGTACTTGGCAGGTTAAGATCTAGATGCAGTGTGTTAAAATCTGGACAGGACATTAAAATGTGTCGAACCGTCAGCAAGTGCCCACATGGGCAGAACGGCGCCGGCGCAGCCGTCAGCAGATGGCGATGGCTGAACCAGCAGTGTCCAATTCTTAACCGGGCCAAAACTACCTCCTCCCACCGAGAAGGGCGTGAGGAGGACGTCCAAGCCACGGGAAGAGGTTTTATGGCCCGAAGCTTGTTGTCTGTAAGTGCAGCCCAATCGGCATGCCACAGCGATAAAATGCGCTGACAAATGACCCTGCTATAATCGGACGAAGGGACACAACAAGAAGCTGTCCGAGGCTGGAGGACCGCAGCCTTGGCCGCGGCATCTGCAGCTACGTTTCCGGGGATACCGACATGGCCAGGAACCCACATAAAGCTAACCGGAGAACCGACGTCCACCAGCTGCTGAAGAGAGCATTGGATCTGGTGTACAAAACGGTGAACCGGGTACGGATCACTGAGGCTCTGGATGGCGCTCAGGGAGTCGGAGCAGATGACATAAGCAGAATGTCGGTGGCGGCAGATGTAAAGAACAGCCTGGTAGAGGGCAAAGAGCTCAGCTGTGAAGACCGAACAATGTCCATGGAGCCGGTATTTGAAACTTTGTGCCCCGACAGTAAAGGAACACCCGACCCCGTCATTGGTCTTAGAGCCATCTGTATAAATGAAAGTCATGTTGATGAACTTCGAACGAAGTTCCAAAAAACGGGAGTGGTAGACCGAACCGGGGGTAACCTTTTTCGGGAGCGAGCTGAGGTCAAGGTGAACGCGGACCTGAGCCTGGAGCCAAGGTGGCGTGTGGCTCTCGCCCACTCGAAAGGTTGCAGGGAGTGAAAAATTAAGGTGTTGAAGGAGGCGACGAAAGCGAACTCCAGGTGGTAACAGGGCAGAGACACACAACCCGTATTGACGGTCGAGAGAGTCGTCAAAAAAGGAACAATAAGACGGATGGTCGGGCATTGACAGTAGCCGACAGGCATACCGACAAAGCAGTATATCGCGCCGGTAGGTGAGTGGCAATTCGCCAGCGTCAGCATGAAGACTCTCTACGGGACTAGTATAAAATGCTCCGATCGCAAGTCGTAAACCCCGATGTTGTATGGAGTTGAGGCGGCGTAAGATGGATGGCCGTGCAGAGGAGTATATGAAGCTCCCATAATCCAGCTTGGAGCGGACGATCGACCGATATAGACGAAGTAGGACGGTTCGATCCGCTCCCCACGACATACCACTGAGAACACGGAGGACATTTAAAGAACGGGTACAACGGGCGGCCAAATATGACACATGTGGAGACCAGCTAAGTTTCTTGTCAAATGTAAGGCCTAAAAATTTGGTTGTCTCCACGATTGGGAGAGCAACGGGACCGAGTCGTAAGGACGGTGGGAGAAACTCTTTGTAGCGCCAGAAGTTAATACAGACCGTCTTCTCGGCAGAAAAACGGAAGCCATTGGCGACACTCCAGGAGTAAAGACGGTCAAGAGAATGCTGAAGACAGTGCTCCAGGACACGTGTACACTGCGCGCTGCAATAGATGGTAAAATCGTCCACGAAAAGGAGCCTGATACATCAGCTGGGAGGCAATCCATTATTGGATTGATCGCGATGGCGAAGAGAGCGACGCTCAAAACTGAGCCCTGTGGCACCCCATTCTCCTGGCGAAAGGTGTCTCACAGTACAGAACCCACACGTACCCTGAACTGTCGATCCATTAAAAAGGAACGAATAAAAAGAGGGAGGCGACCGCGAAGGCCCCATGTACGCATGGTGCGGAGAATGCCCGCCCTCCAACAGGTGTCGTAAGCCTTCTCCAAATCGAAGAACACAGCCGCGGTCGGGCGCTTCCGCAAGAAGTTATTCATAATGAAGGTCGACAAGGTAACCAGATGGTCAACAGCAGAGCGGCGCCTACGAAATCCACATTGTACATTGGTAAGTAGGCGTCGACACTCGAGCAGCCAAACCAATCGAGAGTTAACCATTCGCTCCATCACTTTACAGACACAGCTGGTAAGCGAGATAGGTCGATAACTGGAAGGCAAGTGCTTGTCCTTCCCCGGCTTAGGAATCGGGACAACAATAGACTCGCGCCAGCATGCGGGAACATGTCCCTCAATCCAGATGCGATTGTATGTACGAAGAAGAAAACCTTTACCCGCAGGAGAAAGGTTTTTCGGCATCTGAATATGAATAGAATCAGGCCCTGGAGCAGAGGACCGTGATCGGCCAAGTGCATTTTCGAGTTCCCACATGGTGAATGGGGCATTATAACTTTCACAATTCGAGGAGCGGAAGTTAGGTGGCCTAGCCTCCTCTGCCTGTTTGCGGGGGAGGAAGGCAGGGTGGTAATGAGCGGAGCTCGAAACCTCTGCGAAAAAGCGGCCGAAGGCATTGGAGACAGCCTCCGGGGCCACAAGGACGTCATTCGCGACCTTCAAGCCAGAAACTGGGGAGTGGGCCTTAGTGCCAGATAGCCGGCGCAGGCTACCCCAGACAACAGAAGAAGGAGTAAAACTGTTGAAGGTGCTTGTGAAAGCAGCCCAGCTGGCTTTCTTGCTTTCTGTAATAATACGACAACACTGAGCACGTAATCGTTTATAATTGATACAATTCGCCACTGTAGGGTGGCGTTTAAAGGTGCGTAAAGCACGTCGACGAGCACGTAAAGCGTCTCTACATGCTGCGGACCACCAGGGGACCGGTACGCGACGTGGAGAAGAAGTAGGGTGAGGGATGGAATATTCAGCAGCAGCGAGAATGACTTCCGTGAGGTGGGCAACCTGACGATCGCAGCTTGGGAAGGTTTGATCCTGAAAGGTCGCCCTGGAAGAGAAGAGCCCCCAGTCTGCCTTGGAGATGGTCCAACTAGAGGAGCACGGAGAGGGGGTATGCTGCAGGAGATGGATAACACAGGGGAAGTGGTCGCTCGAATATGTATCAGAAAGTGCATACCACTCAAACTGGCGTGCAAGTTGGGGAGTACATATAGAGAGGTCTAAATGGGAATAGGTGTGAGATGTGTCCGAAAGAAAAGTAGGGGCGCCAGTATTGAGGCAGACAAGATTGAGCTGATTGAAAAGGTCTGCTAACAAGGAGCCCCTCGGGCAGGATGCTGGAGAGCCCCAAAGGGGATGGTGGGCATTGAAGTCTCCAGTTAACAAAAATGGTGCAGGTAGCTGAGAAATAAGTTGCATCACGTCTGCCCTGGTAACGGCAGATGACGATGGAGTGTAAACGGTACAAAAGGAAAACGTAAAAGTGGGGAGAGTAATGCGGATGGCAACTGCCTGCAGGCCGGTGTGCAACGTGATGGGATCGTAGTAAATATCATCCCGGGCCAGCAACATAACCCCTCCATGAGCTGGGATACCTACCACAGGGGGTAGGTCAAAACGCACAGAGGTGTAGTGTGCCAAGGCAATTTGATCGCGTGGGCGTAGCTTCGTTTCCTGGAGGGCTACAACGAGCGGACGGTGCAAGCGGAGCAGCAACTTCAGGTCCTCTCGGTTGGAGCGAATGCTGCGAATATTCCAGTGAATAAGTGCCATCGTAAGAAAAGGAAGATGAAAGAAGGGGTCACCTCGAAGGCCGCTGAGGGCCTGGCTTCGAGCAAGCACTGCCGCCGCCATCAGTAGGCGGACAGTCATCATCCATTGGGTCGATAGGTTCATCGGCCATCTCGGGAGGATGGCCGGGAGGGGGAGCTTCCTCCGCCGGTGAACGGCCAGATGTTCGGCTACCAGCGGTGTGGCCAGGCGAAACGGATGACGGCCTGGGGCGGCAACCGCTGGGTGGCGCAGGAGAAGAAATCCGCCGTGGCGGAGAAGGAGAACTGTGCTTCCTATGAGCCTTTTTGGAAGGCCGTTTGGTGGAAGTACCGGTCGAAGGCTGGGAGGTCGAGGTACGTAGACAGTCTGCATGGGAGGGTTATTTCTTGAAGGCCCGTGCATCTGACTTCGGGGTCTTCGTCTTAGCAGAAGCTGATGAAGGGGCTGGTGTCTGTGGGGTGATGGGAGGAAGAGGAGGCGTCAACCGCGCGATCTTAGCACTGGCCGAACGGACGACCGTGGTGCTGAAGGTCAGATCGGATGTCTGGGTTGCTACCTCCCTGGTAGTCCGAGGAGAGGCGAGGACAGTACTGTATTTCCCTGCTGGGAGCAGCGCGGGCTTTCTACTAGCCAATAGCTTGTGAGCAGCTGAGGTGGACACTTTCTCTTTGACCCGAATTTCTTGGATACAGCGTTCTTCCTTATAGACAGGACAGTCGCGGGAGGATGCGGCATGGTCACCCTGACAGTTAACACAACGAGGAGATGGAGGTGGACAGTCACCCTCATGGGCATCCCTGCCACAAGTGACACATTTAGCCGCATTGGAACAAGACTGTCAAGTGTGATTGAAACGCTGACACTGGTAGCAGCGCGTAGGTGTCGGGACATAGGGGCGAACAGAAATAACCTCGTAGCCCGCCTTGATGCGCGATGGCAGCTTAACACTATCGAAGGTCAAGAAAAGTGTCCGGGTCGGTACAAGGTCATTGTTGACCTTTTTCATGACCCTATGGACAGCCGTCACGCCCTGCTCAGCGAGGAAAGATTGAATCTCCTCGTCAGTCAATCCGTCGAGGGAGCTAGTATAGACTACACCATGAGACGAATTCAAAGTTCGGTGGGCCTCCACCCGGACAGGGAACGTGTACAGGAGTGTGGCCCGAAGCAGTTTTTGTGCCTGAAAGGCGCTCTCAGTTTCTAGTAATAAGGTACCGTTACGCAACCTGGTACAAGATTTGACAGATCCGGCTATGGCATCTACGCCCTTCTGGATAACGAAAGGGTTGACAGAGGAAAAATCCTTTCCGTCCTCAGATCGAGAAACGACGAGGAACTGTGGGGCAGGCGGTAGTACTTTTGTCACTGGTGGCTGGTCACGTTTCCGTTTGTGGGCAGAAGTCGAAAGCGATGGAGTAGAATCCATTGCGAAGGAATCCCCCATGATTGCCAGCGTCTCCGATGGCGTGCTCCTTCCTCGTGGGGACCCTCTTAGAGGGCACTCCCGCCTTAGGTGAATGTTTACACCTCAGGTCACACCTCCCGAGAAACAGACGGAGGGACCAATCGGCATGGTCAGAAGGTATCAGCTCAGGCAATCACCCCTCCCCGGGCCTGGCCTTTACCAGGCGGTACACGCGTGCCTTACATGTCTACCCAGGGCGGGGACTTACGCGTTACCCCGTCACTGGCTACGCGTGCGAACGCGTGGGTCGGCCTTCAGGCATGCACAGGGAGGAAGGAGGAAGAGGAAAAAGAAGACAGACAGGGAGAAAGAGGACAGACTGTCTCAAAAGCCGAGGCGGATACCAGAGAAGGCAAGGAGAAGAAGGCAATGAGAAGGCAAGGAGAAGAAGGCAATGAGAAGGCAAGGAGAAGAAGGCAATGAGAAGGCAAGGAGAAGAAGGCAATGAGAAGGCAAGGAGAAGAAGGCAATGAGAAGGCAAGGAGAAGAAGGCAATGAGAAGGCAAGGAGAAGAAGGCAATGAGAAGGCAAGGAGAAGAAGGCAATGAGGAGGCAAGGAGAAGAAGTCAAGGGAAAGAGTAAGGAAGACAGTGAGGTGGAGAAGAGCAAAGAAAGGAACCAACAAAAGGAAGGAAGAAACGGGAAGTGAAAAACCAAAAAGACCACAATTATAGGTCGTGGAACCGTCCGTCTCCGGACGCAGGCGCTAACTACCCCCGTGAGGGGGATGGACTTCTTTTAGTCGCCTCTTACGACAGGCAGGAATACCTCGGGCCTATTCTAATCCCCGGACCCGCAGGGGGGACATCAGGAATGTGTACATAAAATATAAAAAATCGATAATCCAATATATAATTGCTGTGAAACTAAAAAAATTCCAATCACTATTTGATCATCTCTTGTGCAGTCAGTACGCTCCTGCCTCATGGGATTAATCCCAATTTCTTATTTTAAAAGACAGCTACATGGTGATATAATTAACCTTTTTAATACTTACGATTATTATCATCACGCAAACAGCCGAGCAGATGGCAAGTGTTGCCATCGGTGAGCCTGACGTGACTGCCGCTCTGGCCCTGGCCGACTCTAGCCTTCACTGCTGCTGTTGTGTATCTCGTTATGGTGCCTTGGAAATACCTAATGAACACAGAAAATTAATTAGATCTGTAAATTACTTTACATTAAACTGCATGCAATAAAAGAAAATAATTTAAGAAAATTTCACTAAAATTTAATAGTTACAAAATTTGGTTTGATGACTGCAGCAGTTTCAAATCTCCTGCTTTAGGGTACACAAACAGTAGAAAAAATTACCTCTGACCTATTGGTCAAGAAGGACCCCAAGGCACATACAATGTTCCCTTCAGAATGGAGGAGGTCATACTCTCAAATGGTACACCTTCAGATATGGATTCATTATCAAACTTTTATCTGCGAAGCCCCTCCTCAACTCTTGGGAGCCCATTATAGGAATTTTAGAACACCTCTGCATAATGTGTGGTTAATGTTATAAATGTAAACAAGCCAACAGTAAAATATCAGTACAACTTTGTTTTGGATTTCCAGATCCTGCATTTTCCCAATATTTACATTATTTTCCATCGGTACCATCATAAACCCTATTCTATCCCTTTCATTAAAATTTTTGCGCTTTTCAACCACTACCACAACCTTGAACATCAATTTTCAAACTGATTTACATGGTAACTAAATTGTGTTATTGCTCTATCTCACATTGTAGGGTAATCCATAGCAAAACTATACAATTTATTTCAGAATCTAAGTCACTTTGGGGTTATTTTGCATTTTTAGAGCTGCTTTCAAAATGGTTTCACAATGTTTGATCACCTGACTGTTGGAGAGACTGTAATACCTCAAGTGTAGTTTACCTAGTAACTAATATTGTAATCTGGTCAGGTTTTCACACCAGTGACTGATTTTAGAATCATAAAAATGAATCTACTGCAGAATTTTCCATAGGCTGCTTCAGGCACTTTTCATTGGTTTGCGCTTTTGAAAAATGGGTGCAGCCTGTGTGAATATTATGAGTTCCACATATTTACATGATGTATAATACTTCATAGATGTTTGGAAGAAATTGTTCATTCTGCAGTTACAGAGAGCTACTGCAAGTAAAATTACTAAATTTTTAAAATATATTACATAACATGGGACCTATCTGTTCACACATCACCAGTCGTGCAGTATCTTTTACCTTAAAACAGGAGGTGGTCTTTTACTATGGTGAAATTTGCAGACAAACAGAGTTTACTTGATGTCTGAATAATTATCTCTGTCTTGAAAATGGAAATTTGTGTTAGCTGCCAATAGCTTCTATTACAAAATATTTTTAACTTTTAACCAACTTTTGACAGTACTATTCCCTAAAATGATATCACTTACCCATTGTTTGTGTGTAGTAGATTAATAATGTAATATAGGCTATTAAATACAGTATTGAGAAGATTTTCCCTATGACAACACTTTTAAATTTTAATAGGATATTTGTTCCTAAGTACATTACCACATGACACATTGGGACAGTTTTTCAAATTTGGGGCAATCTTACTTCTCTGGAGTAATTTTTGTAATTTTAGAATAAGATTGCAATACACAAAGTGAATGCAATAATCCTAAAGTGTACTGCTCTACTCGAAACTGAAAAATAAATAAATAAATAAAACATCAAAAACAGTATTGAAATTAGTTTTTCCCCTTAAAGGCAAGTCCTGTGACATTGAAAAATGATACACCAGAAGCATGTGATTAGTTTCTAATAATTACACAATATTATGATTTATGAGTTATTATACAGTGTTTGTGTGGTTTTTCATAACATTAATGAAATTATTTGTCTTTTTGACTGCATCTTAATGCCATTTGGAACTCCCATGCAGTTTTACAGAATTGTGAAACTTTTTGAAACTTGTGAATGGATGGCTTATCATCGTGATGGATGAAAAAGCATGCACAACTCAGACAGCACAAATTTATGTACTTCACAATAAACAACCCATTCATATCATGACAGCCACACCAGTCCGAATGTGCAGGGCTTGGATGTGAATGCATGTGCAAGAAATCAGATGCAGGTATCACTAGTGGAGTGCGGAGTGTGACTGGGCATTTTGGCCTGATCTGCTTTCACATCTGGCCAATTGGCCTCCACTTCTGGCCTTATCTACTTTCATGTCCAGGAAATTCACCTCCACTGTTGTAAGTAGTACTTTGCAATCTAACGGCATAAGTGCCCAAAGTGTCACAAGCTATTTCTAAACTCTGGCACCTAAGGTTTCCGGGTAGGAGCTCTGGCATGTGCAGTTATTTTAATTATCATGTAACTAACTTGAAATTTTGTAGGGCTCTGTATATGTTCCTTGATTAATTAATTAATTAATACAAAACAGAGTGGTGTCAAATCAAAGAATATCTTAATTGTGTCTATCATGCGTAAATGCAAATTAATCTTGCATCCATTCCACAGACTGACGGATCATTGGACAGAACTGCAAAAAGGAATTGGAATATAAATGGTCCTTTTCTACCTAATAATATATGGTTAGTCATATTATGGCCATCTGACTGTACAAAAATGAATCCCTTAATGACTTCATCAACTCAACCAGGTGGACTGTGTTGAAAACAAATATATATTCTCCGCATACTTTTCAAACTAGATGTATCAGCTACTAAAAGAAATAGCAACAGGAACTGAAGGAGTGACATTTGAAGGATATAATGCCACAGCATTACCATTAACTGATGAGCTTTTTGTTTTGTGGTACAAAAACAACTAGGGTCATATGCGCCCATGTCAAAACACTAGGACATGAAGACAAAGAGAGGAGTTAAATATGACTGCACGTTAGTCTCAGTCAATGCAAGAGAAGACAGCTAAAAAACAGGGATGTGGAGAAAGGTCTATAAAATACACCACAGACAGAGAACTGGAGGTCCAGAACCAAAAATTAAATGGCCTTTGCCATATTGCTACAACGGATAAAAAGTGCAACATGGTCAATGGCTGTTAACTCTAACAGCAAACACCGTTAATGGAGGGGGACGGGGCGGGGGGAAGGGAGGGGGACGGGGCGGGGGAAGGGAGGGGGAGGGGGGTGGTGAGGGGCGGGGGTGGTGAGGAGGAGGGGGTGGGGATGGGGCGGGGGCGGGGGCGGCGGCGGGGGTGGGGCGGGGGCGGGGCGGGGCGGGGGGGCGTGACGGGGGCGGGGTGGGGCGGGGGCGGGGGGGTGGGGCGGGGGCGGGGGTGGGGGGCGGGGGGGCGGGGGTGGGGTGGAGCGGGGGTGGGGCGGGGGCGGGGGTGGGGAGGGGGGTGGGGGTGGGGGGGCGGGGGGTGGGGAGGGGGCGGGGGGTGGGGAGGGGGATGGGGTGGGGAGGGGGGCGGGGTTGGGGAGGGGAGGGGGCGGGGTTGGGGAGGGGGAGGGGGCGGGGTTGGGGAGGGTGCGGGGGTGGGGAAGGGGCGGGGATGGGGAAGGGGCGGGGGTGGGGAAGGGGCGGGGGTGGGGAGGGGGAGGGGATGGGGAGGGGGAGGGGATGGGGAGGGGCGGGGGAAGGGGAGGGGGAGGGGGCGGGTGAAGGGAGGGGGAGGGGAAGGGAGGCGGAGGGGCGGGGGAAGGGAGGCGGAGGGGGGGGCGGAGGGGGAGGGGGGAAGGGAGAGGGGGAGGAGGGGAGGGGCGGGGGAAGGGGAGGGGAGGGGGAGGGGCGGGGGAAGGGAGGGGAGGGGCGGGGAATGGGAGGGGAGGGCGGGGAATGGGAGGGGGAGGGCGGGGGAATGGGAGGGGAGGGCGGGGAATGGGAGGGGGAGGGGCGGGGGAAGGGGAGGGGAGGGGGCGCGGAAGGGGAGGGAGGGGCGCGGGGAAGGGGAGGGGAGGGGCGCGGGAAGGGGAGGGGAGGGGCGCGGGAAGGGGAGGGGAGGGGCGCGGGAAGGGGAGGGGAGGGCGCGGGAAGGGGAGGGGAGGGGCGCGGGAAGGGGAGGGGAGGGGCGCGGGAAGGGGGGGAGGGGAGGGGCGCGGGAAGGGGAGGGGAGGGGAGGGGCGCGGAAGGGGAGGGGAGGGGAGGGGCGCGGGGCGGGGGGAGGGGGGGGGCCAGGGGAGGGGAGGGGGCGGGGGGAGGGGAGGGGCGGTTTAAGGGGTTGGGAGGGGGCGGGGGGAGGGGAGGGGCGGTTTAAGGGGTTGGGAGGGGGCGGGGGAGGGGGGCGGGGTTAAGGGTGGGGAGGGGAGGGGGTGGGTTAACGGGTGGGGAGGGGAGGGGGAAGGGGGATGGGGAGGGGAGGGGAGGGGGAAGGGGGGAAGGGGAGGGGAAGGGGAGGGGAGGGGAGGGGGCATTAAAACAAATAGGGAATAAATATGAGAGCTCAAACCAATCAGTCATAAAGATGCAATTTTGTTTCCTGAAGGCAGATAAGTGGGTGCTCGCTGTAAATTCTGTTGGATTGAAAACCACAACATTCTATTGGAGGAGATTCATGACAAGGAAAAAAATGAACAGGATGCCACATCAGTGGCTGCTGAGCCCTATTCTTTGAAGACTACAGGGCACAGACGCAGGATCATCCTGCTCCTTGACATCTACAGAACCATCAGCATTTTTCTACTGTCTGCCTGTGGACTCCAGGGCAGAATAATGCTTGGTGTTGTGCACTGCAACACAGAGGTTGGCTGTGGAGGATATCACATGGTAACAACTTAAGGAGAAAACTCATTTGCCTTTGTTTGACTTCTTCTAACCTTTTCAGTTAGGAGATGAAGGTTCGAGTTGGTTGGCTGGGGAGTTGTAGGAAGTCTTTGCAGCAGTATTCCTTCTGCCCTTTCTGGCCTGCTGGTTGTGTAGCTGGTAACTATGCCCCATGAGGAGATTGTCTGGCGGTGTTTTGCACAGCCAGAGAGGGAGAACTACCATGAAGCTGGGTGCTTTCACAGTAGTAAATTTTGAGGTTGCATGTCTGCTTGGTCATGTCCTTCATGGAGTGAAATGTCGCAACAACAGTACTGTAGATACCAGGAAGTAGAACACGGGGTTTCCGACTAGTCAACAACTTACAAGTGACCGGGTAAGGCCCTTTCTCCTTCACCTGGATCTCCTGGACAGCCTACTCATTGAGATACATGGTACAAATGCAGGAGACAGCAGCAGGGTCAACATTGCAGCTGATGCAGCAGGGAGGAGGCTATCAATCATCCTCATGAGCATCCCTACCACAGGTTGCACATTTGGCTGGGACACTGGTAGCATCACATCGGGTTTGGAATTTATGTTCTGACTGTGATAACTTCATAACCTGTTTTGATCTTTGATGGAAGAACCACTATGAAAAGTGGGAAACAGGGTGGGTGTGGGGATGGGATCTCTCCCCCCAACACCAGCTTTTCTGTACCGCAATACATCCTATGTTCCCACAACACTACTTGCTCCAAACTTCATTAGTCACAGTCCTTATCCATCTATCCCTTCCATATTCCCATTCCAGAACTACACAGCTGTCAATCCACCACGACACCCAGTCGTTTCATTTCTCTCCTGTTTCGCTACACGTGTGTGTGTCTAGTGTTGACAAAGACCTTAATGGCCGAAAACTTTAATTGTGATAGTCTTTTTGTTGTGCCTATCTGTGTGTCTGCATGTCTGCCATATGGTGAGAGGCAACTTTCCTTCTCATAATAAGCTCAAACATTTGACTTCCTTATCTCAATCCTCACATGTTTCTTTCATTTCATGTTGCTTTCCAACATTATGCTCAGATATTTAAGTGATATGACTGTGTCAAGCAGGACACTACTAATGCTGTTTCCAAACATTACAGGTTTGTTTTTCCTAGTCATCTGCAGTGACTCACATTTTTAGAATCAACTGCCATTCATCGCACCAATTAGAAATTACGTCCAAGTCATCTTGCATCATCCTGTCCATCCTTGATGACTTGCAGCCTATGCACAATGAGCCTTTATGTTGACCAAGCAGTTAAGGAAACCCCACAGATATTTGGAGTAGGAATTCTATTTCAGGATTAGAAATAATGGTGATATAATTCTGTCAGAGAGAGTGAGGGACTGAAAGTGAAGTTGAATGGGATGGACAATCTTGAAAGGAGGGTAAAAGATGAAAGTCAACAAACGTGAAACAAGGTTAATAGAAAGTACTCTAATTTTGTCATGTGATGCTGAGGATAAGGGCACTCTCAAGATTTACCAGTATCTCCAACACTGGAACACTAACTTTGTCAGGCTAAGAATCCTCTAATACGGAACATACATTCTGTGCACACAAATGCTAAGAGTGTACTCAAAGTACGCACAACATGCAGTTCAACAGAGGACTAAGACTGCCCCACATTAGGAAAACAGACATGTCCACATGCAAGCCAAACACAAATGGCTCGGAGAAAAGAAGTCCAAATCAGTGTTCATGAATAGCTATATGTTTTTCTAAGGTCACCATAAATATGTCCTCGAGAGACTACATAACACAACTCAGCAAATTCATATGAGTGCGGATGAGATGGTCCTTTGCAGCACTTTCATCTGCTGTTGCTTTCAGGCCACTTGAAATCATGTTGACATACATATTTATCAATCCATGCCTTCCTCAGCTGTGCCTAGCAACCTCACTGGATGTATTTATGATTACACTGATTGATCCATCTTACATCCAGTAGAATTATAAGGAACTTCATTTAATAATTGGAGAAAGAGATTCATCATAGATATTGGTCTAACCTACAGTCAAAGGCAACAAACCTGGTTGTGTGTGACTTTGTTTCATGATGATTACAAACATGGGACTCTACACCTAACTTTTTTCTCTACTGTATACTTATCATGTCTTCCATGGCTTTTATCAAGCAGTAAGAATCTTTCCTTTCTATTTGTTAATGTTTATGACTAACACTATTGATATTCCAATGAGTCTGCTGCATCTCATTTTAACAAAGTTCATTGTGGCACATACCCACTTATTTCAGGCAACAAGCCAAACTGTTTGTTAACCTGAACTACCATTTTGTGATTTCTGTATTTATTTCCTTTTACTTGTTACTTCTTACCCTTTCCCAGTTTTCATCATGTTTTCCTTCATCAACCTATCCAATTCAACCCACAGCTGCGTGGGAGAGCATCATCAAGTACTTTATCATTACTTGTGACAAAACTCATAAACTGATCCATAATCATTACACGTCTTACTGAAGAGGTGAGTATATTACACCAATAACTACATTTACAAAGAAAAAATTTTTGAGTAGCAGAAAAAACACACAAACTGCCATTCAGGTAACATTACAACATTGTGAAGACAAGCATTAAACAGGAATTTGGAAATGCCGTGCAAACATCATTATCTACTTGTAGACATGTTTTCATATCTAGGAATACAAATACCAATGTCAGTAAGAATATACAATCAGCAAAGTACCTGCAACCTCAGTAATACAGTGCTGTGATCAACATACTAGACTAGACACTCAGTCAAGATGACAGCAGTTCTCTCTCTCCCTAGCTATCCAGACATAGGTATTCTATAACTTCCCCTAAATCACTCTAGGCAAGTACAACCCTGACTTTCTTACCCGTCCTCTCTCATTCCAAGATAGAGTTCAATTTCAAATGGCTCAGGATATTCAACCCTCATCTTCTTTCATTCCTTTCTCCTTCCCTTACTTCTTATCTTAAATGAATATCCACCTCTAACAATACACTACTACTTTTAGCAGTGACTCGCATATCACAGTTTCACACTTAAGGATTTTTGTGTGTGACGATTCCTAAATGGTTAAATGAAGAGACTAGATCTTTCCACAGTTCTGGCCAGTCTTTACATAACTATACCACCCTAGAAAAGTCCATAAATCATTGCTCATTGAACTCAATAAACTCTTTTTAATAATGGAAGCAGCCAAACCACTATGGAAATTACAGCAGCAAAATACTAAAGTCACCAGAGGCCTGTTGAGCTCTACAAAAATTGTGTCCCAGTGGTGAGTTTCAAAACCAGAAAGAATCTGCCCATATGTGGCATGTAATTCACTGTCAGGTTTCAAATAAAATGTCCTTGACAAAGTGTTTGACAAAGTGTGATACATACCGCAAGTCTCTTCCAGTTAGCATATTTTCACAATCACTGTTAATATGCTGTGCAACACCGCTGTGAATGAAACACCATTCCAAGGAGACTTTATAGAGGATAGACCCCTTTTTGAAAGTCTGTTCCAGAAGAAACTATTTGCTTTTTACTTCTCTTTATCTTCTATCCAATTATCTTATAACCATGTATTGATTACTAGACATACTCAAATCTGTTTTGAAAGTTGGCTCAATCCTTCACATCCAATGAAAAACAGGTACCTGACAATATTTCACTAAATATGTGTAATACTACTCATTTATATAAGTGGAGTTAAATCATTGAATCACATGAAAAACACATTACATGGAAGTGCTCAACCTGAGGGATTTTTTTTTTTTACACTTTTGGCCACAAATAATAGTTTATAATGCTATTCAATGACACTTAATTCTTGCATAGGCGTTGCTACAGTTTTAAAATGTGTTTCATTTTAGAATGCATTAAACCGTCTGTATCCTTGATAAATAAAATATGAAATTACTATTTTGTTGTAAACCACACATTAGATTCTATTTATTTAGAATTGTGTAACTATATCCTCTTCAGTCATTTGTATAGATTTTTGGGTGGTTCGAAACTGGAAAATTTTTAATATTTTGAATCGTATTTTTCATCACCTTCCTTATGATAATTGCATATCAACTGCAAGCTGAATGTTACGCTTCAAAACACAATTATTTCACCCTGAGGGTGTGCCCCCCCCTGGCCCACAGATGTGTGTCCACCATTATGTACTTACGAATACCACAAGGGCATCAATGTTATGAACACGATACAGTATACAAACAGTTTGTTGATACGCAAATAGTTACATGTTCCACCAGGGGGCGCCAGCAAAATGTCTGTGCAGTGCTGACACCAGGTAACAGAGGTCACTGCTATCAAGGAAACACATTCCAACTGCATGTGATGTTATGTACATGTTTCTATCTGCTGGAAATGTCCTGGCTAAATCTCATAGCCACAAATCTCAATTAGAAAAGACCAGCCTTGATGCTCCATTCTACACCACACTGTCACTGCACTGCATCATGGTATACTAAACAGTATCATCCCCCCCCCCCCCCCCCTTTCTTACCACCGCACTCCACCACCACAACCTGTGGACACCATTCCTAATAGCCACTCAGCATGAAGCACCCTAAAAGCACTAGGGTGGAGGACACGGAGCGACAAAGGACATGTGCTGAAACCTACAGACAAGTATAAAACACACTATCATGGATAAAACATCAAACTAAAGCTGCTGTGGAGGCGTTGTCACCCAACACCAAAGGCAGGGTGCTGGGAAAGTTAAAAGTCTGCCACAGAGGGGCTAAAAGTGGGCAGCCCACTAATAGGTGGACAACTATCACTTGGGAGCCACAGTGACACTGAGGTGGGTCTTCACGATGGGGTAATTAACCATGCCTTTGCCACGTATGGCCAATACGGAGCTGGCAGAGGACAACTGCTTCCCTGTGAGAGGCCTGGATGAAAAACTTCCACACATTCATAGTCTCCTTAATGACATGCAGTTTGTTTCGCATGCTGTTATGCCATTCCATCTCCCAAAGGAGGAAAACACTGTGGTGTAAGAAATAACGCAGGTCAGCTTCAGAGGTGCCTATCCCCAGAAGTGGTTTCTGCATTGCCTGTTTGTCCAGCCTCTTGGCATTGACATTGCCAGGGATCCCAACGTGTCCAGGGGTCCACATTAACACCATGGAATGGCGGGACTGTTCCAGGACATAGATGGAGTCCCGAATGGACGCTACCAGAGGGTGGTGAAGGTAGCACTGGTCGATAGCTTGTAGGCTGCTCAATGAGTCAGTACACAGGAGAAATTACTCGCCAGGGCATGAGCGGAAATGCTCAAGAGCACGAGATATGGCCGCCAGCTCTGCAGTGAAATCACTAAAGCAAACTGGCAAGGAATGCTGCTCAACATGTCCTCCATGAACATATGCAAAGCCTACATGACCATCAGCCATTGAGCCGTCGGTGTGAAACACTTCAGAGGCCCGGAACACATCAAGAATCGAGGAGATGTAACTGCGGAGAGTGGCAGGGTTAACGGAGTCCTTAGGGCCATGCAAAAGGGCTACACGAAGCTGCGGCCAGGTGTACACCATGGAGGCATATGTGAACAGACTGCAAGTAGAGGTGGTAAAGGGAAGGACTCCAGTTCGGAGAGAAGGGACTGCACGCGAACTGCTATTGTTAGCCCTAACATGGGCCGCCGATGCAGGAGATGGAATGCCACCGGTGGGAAAAGAAGATGGTTATTTGGATTGTCAGGAGAAACAATGAATCTGTGCTACATCGAGCAGTTTCACACGTCTGATCTGCAGTGGAGGGAAATCAGCCTCCACCAGTACGCCGGTCACCAGACCCGTCCTAAAAGCCCCTGTCACTAATCAAACCCCACAGTGGTGCACAGGGTTGAGTAAATGCAATGCTGAAGGCACTACCAAACCATAAACCACACTCCCATAGTCAATTCGGGATGGGAAAAGGGCTCTGTAGAGCTGCAGCAGTGTACAGCGATCTGCAACCCAATTGGTGTTGCTCAGGCAACGGAGAGCACTGAGGTGCTGCCAGCACTTCTGGTTATGCTGACGAAGATGAGGGAGCCAAGTCAATCGAGTGTCGAAAACCAGCCCTAGGAATTGATATGTCTCCACTAAGGTGAGTGGATCATCATTAAGCTAAAGTGTGGGTTCCGGATGAATGGTACTATGCTGACAGAACTGCACGAGAGACAACTTTGCAGCTGAAAACTGGAAGTCATGTGATAGAGCCCATGACGGCGCCTTGTAGATGGCTAACTGGAGGTGCCACTCAGCAACAACAGTACTGGAGCAGGAATACGAAATGCACAAGTCATCTGCATACAGAGAGGGTTAGACGGAGGTTCCCACAGCCGCTGCTAGATCATAAATGGGCACTAAAAATAGAGACACTCAATACAGAGCCCTGTGGAACTCAATTCTCCTGGATATGGGTGAAACAATGGGAGTCACCAACTTGGACATGGAAAGTACGGAGCGAAAGGAAGCGTGGGATAAAAATTGAGAGTGGTCCCCAGAGATACCACTCATTCAATGTGGCAAGGATATGAGGTCACCAAGTCATATCATAAGCTTTACGTCAGTCAAAAAAGACAGTAAGCAGAAGTTTCCATCTGGAAAAGGTTGTTCAGATGGCAGACTCGATGGACACGAGATTATCAGTGGTAGAGCGAACATGGCGGAAGCCACACTGACATGGAGCCAGCAAGCCACATGATTCCAGTACCCAACCCAACTGCTGACATACCGTACGCTCCAGCAGCTTACAAAGAACGTTGGTGGCTATCCACATTAAGCTGGTTTTTACAGGTTTGAGCACTAGAATGATGACACTCTCCTGCCATTGTGGTGGAAAGATGCCGTCACACCACATACGGTTGAAGATTACAAGGATTTGTTGTTTGTGGTTGGATGATAAATGTTTAATCATCTGGCTGTGGATGCGATCAGGCCTAGGAGCCATGTCGGGGATATGTGCAAGGGCACTGGGGAGCTCCCACTCTGTAAATGGAGCGTTATCAGATTCACTGCAGCGTTTAGTGCATGAGAGGACGTTCCCTTCCAGCTGATGATTGAGTGCGCAAAAGGCTGGCGGGAAATTTTCCGATTGACAATCCCGAGCAAAGTGATCACCAAAGTGTTTGGAAATCGCATTTGCGTTGGTACATAACTCGCCATTTATGGTAACCACAGGGATAGCTGTTAGGGCCTGGTACCTGAAAAGACGTTTGATCTTTAACCTGACTTGGGAAGGTGACGTGTGGCACCCAACAGTGGAGACGAATCACTCCCAACACTCCTTCTTCCTTTGTTTGATAAGGCAGCGAACACGGGCACAGAGCCCTTTAAAGGCTATGAGGTGCTCCAGGAAAGTGTGCCACTTCCACAGCTGTAGAGATCACTGAAGCTTCTTAATTGTTTCAGTGACTTCCGTCGACCTCCAAGGGAAACATTGCTGCCGCAGAAACATTTATGCTAGTCACCTGCTTAACCATCAGTTCCATGTTACGGTGTGGGGGAGATAAAGCAATGACAGCAGAGGTTAAAGTTCTCCAGTCTGCTCTGCTCAAAGCCTATCTGGGCATGCATCAATGTGCCTGACGCTGGGGCAGTGACAGGAAGATGGGGAAGTGGTCGCTACTACACAGGTCATGATGTGCTCTCCAGTGGATAGATGGGTGAAGTCCTGCGCTGCAAATTGATAAATCAATGGCCGAGTAACTACCACAAGCCACACTGAAATGTGTAGCGGCCGCAGTATTTAAGAGGCAGAGGTCGAATTGCAGCAGTAAAGTTTCAACATCTCTGCCATGGCCAGTAGGCATGGTACCACTCCACAAGAGGTTATGGGCATTAAAATCCTCCAGAAGTAGGAAAGGTTTAGGGAGTTGATCAAGCATTCCAGCTAATACTTTCAGGGGTACTGCGCAATCTGGAGTAAGATTTACACTGCAGAAAGTTATTTCCTGCGCCGTCCTTATTCTGACAGCCACATCTTCAAGAGCTATTTGAAGCACATATTCAATACACACCGAATTTAGGAAACATACGCAAACTCCACCTAACTCTCTATTATAGTTGCTACAGTTCCTGTAATATCCCTTATAACCATGGAGGGCATGAATCCGCATTGCTGGGAACCTGGTTTCCTGGGGGGCAATGTATATAGCAGGTGTAAAGCTTAACAGTAGTTGGAGCTAAGCCAGGCATTGGAAAAAAACACCGCCATTCCACCGGAGGATGACATTGTGAGACTGCGAAGGCATGGAACATTCAATGCTGCCACAGATTCATTGCCTGATTAGTCTATATCCTTTGTGTCTGTGGGCCTGGTGAGATCAAGGGCCTCAGCGGACGTCAAAATCTCCACTTCATCATCAGCTGCAGAGCTTGTAGGTAGCAGTTGTGTTGGTGCCCCTGCCATTTCCTTGGTCTTAGGCATTTTCTTTTTAGATTTCTCTCGCTGCTCCTTGGGTTTCCCTGGCTGGGAAGACTTCACTGGCTCAGTCTCTGGGACTGAGGATGAGCGTGAAGCCGTACTACCAGCTGCTTTTGGGATCTTCAGCGACTTGCAGGTGTCATCTTTCCCACTAGAAGAAACCTCGGAAGGGAGTAACACAAGGGACCCCTTCCTAGTGCTAGAAGCCAAAGAAGACTTACGCTTCTCTGGATTAGAAGTGGGGACATATGTCGCCGATGGCTGGGGAGGGAGGGGGGAGGTATTGGTCCTTAAGTAGTTCGCACATGAGCAACAGTGAGGGCAATGACCCCTACCATCAAGGGGGCAGGTGTAGTCTTCCAGCTCTAAGAGATGACCTGGGTTTGCGGAGCTGATGGTGCCAAAACTACTGTAACGGCAGTGTAAGATGTTGTCATACACACAGAATGCAGGTGCTCGATTTGTATCTTAGCCTCAGATGATGGTTAGTCTGTTCAGGGCCTTGTACTCCACGATTTTCCTTTCTGTCTGGAGAATCCAGCAGTCAGGTGAGCTAGGCAAATGGTGCTCTCCACAGTTGATGCAGATGGGAAATGGGGGCATGGAGTATTGGGACGTGATGTACTTCTGGAATCTTGGCATGTGGCGCAGGAAGACATATGGGCAATCTTCCAGTACTTAAAGCACCACACTGGGGGAGGGATATAGTGTTTACATCACACCTGTAGACCATCACCTTCACCTTCTCGGGTAATGTATTACCATCAAAGGCCAAGATGAAGGCACCACTGGCAACCTGATTATCCTTCAGACCCCGGTGGACACACCGGATGAAATGTACACTCACCACTCTAAATTGGCGCGCAGCTCATCGACGGACTGCAAAAGAAGGTCTCTGTGAAATATGATACCCTGGACCATATTTAAGTTCTTATTGGGTGTGACATTTACAGATATATCCCGCAGCTTGTCACAAGCGAGTAATTCCCATGAGGATGATGTTTTAATCAAGACTGACCCAGGTCTCATTTTGGACAAGCCCTCCACCTCCCCGAACTTGTCCTCTAAATGCTCAACAATAAACTGAGGCTTCATCGTCGTGAAAGGTTCCCACCAGCTCTCAAACATACAAGGTACTGGGCCAAATAAGATCTTCTGCCTTCCTTAGCCTGACATTCCTCCCATGGTGTGGCCAGTGAGGTGAACAATTTTCTGTCATACTTCTGTGCGTTGAATTGAGCTAGTGATCGCTTAGAGGCTGCTGGTGTTTCACCACCAGCAATAGACGATGGACTACACTTCATCGCGTGTCATCTGCCATGATGCCACCCACTCCGACAGGGGCCCTACCCACAGCCACCACCCACCCTCAGCAAAAGCCACCTGACAGGATGGACATTGCCGGGAGTCCCGATGCCCCACGGGGATGGACATCTACTCCTTGGAATACATGGGGAGTTAACGGTGCAGGCATCAGCAGAGTGATCCCTGTGTGGTCAGGGGGCTACTACCAACAGGGTACATGGCAACCACAGCACAACATATTGGCTACCATGTTGGATATCAGGTGCAAAGAAGTCCATGGTCATTGTCGATGCAGAAATCGACACTGCATAGTGAATAGTGTCCTTGCCCAGCGGATGGAGAATGGGCATGACTGCAATGCAACGACAAGAAAGTGGGCTAAAGATGTCAATGCACAATGGACACCATGCACTTTGTAAGGCGCCCTTCCCAAGTTGGCTCACTCTTCAGGAAAATTTTGAAGATTGGAGATCATATCTTACAGGGGACCATCACATAAAGGCAGGAATACCTCTGGCCTACTCCAATCCCCAGACCCACAGGGGCGAAAAATCATAAGAGTGAGCAAAATATAATACAGAAAGCTAGGTGGTAGTTTGTTTAGGAACTATGTTGTTCAAGTGCCTCTAATGCAGTTAAATTTTTACATCATTGTTTGCTATGATATGGAGACAAATGGTGGATTATATATCCATTATATCAGTTCAGTGAATTGAACCTGAACCAACATGTAATTGTGACCTTTTTTTTCCTGATTATTGATTTTTCAAGCTGATTCTGCATTTTGTAATCTAGATCTTTAGATAAAAAAGGAGTTTAAAACTGATCATTTTACAAAGACATAGCTCATGTGCTTGTACTGAATTATACCATATATGTCTGTGTGTGTTGATAAAAAAATGCTTCTGCTAGAAAAACATGTTCTTCAGTAATGCAGTGACTATTGTGTTAGCCTCCAAAATGGAAAGAGTGTTATATTTATGCACTGTATTAATAGGCAATGGTATTGCACATAAACAATGTAGATTTGAAAAGTTCCAGTTGCAAGAGAGCACTTGCATGGCCATCATCAGGTCCATTTGTTCTGTTTCAGTGATGAACCAGTGATTGTTGACTTTTGAAGTTGAGTAGTGCCAGTTATTGTAAAACCTATAATATTACAAAATCTGTAAAATCAGACTTCTATTTTTATTATTGGTTTAAATGCAAACAGATTAGAGGGTACAGTGGAATTCCAGATCAACAGAAACTTCCCCTTGATGAAAAGAAGTTTTCAAAAAGTCACAATGCTCAGGAAAATTAGAAATATTTTTACTTTTCCTTTCCACCCTGAAAATCTGTAACTAATTATTCAAACATTTTCATTGCAATACCCAAATTATTATTTTAACTGCTGGCATCTCTCTTCATTATGCAACCATAGCATCCTGTGAGGCTCCTTTTGAAGAGAGATTAAGGCTGTGATTAAGATTGTTATCAAGTCAATTGTACTTTGGTCTGCAGAACATCACAGTTTCTTGTGATCTTCCTTAACAGTGCAGCTAATAAGCAAAATGGGCTGGAGGGAAGAAGAAAAACAGCAAGCGTTTGTAAATACACATTTGTATGTAACGAGAAAAGTTAATTTTAAAAAAGTGATAAATGAAGAATGGTCATAATCAGGTGTAACATTGCTTCAGCTATACCTGCGTCCTTCGAAGTGGAGGTTGCCTGCCTCCAATACAGGGAACCAGTCAACCAGTGTTATTTCTTCTTCCTGAAATAAATTTGTTCTGTTTAGGTTCTATAACAACAAATAAGCAAATTTACAAAAGTTACATAATATTATAATATATCATATTTGAAGCAATTTGCCAATCATTGCATCGGTTCAAAAACTTATCAACACTTTATGTGTTTATGCAGTACTTCATAACAGACAACTGTCATTTGTGAAAATGACTGAAGATCTATTAATATTGATTGTCTGGTCATCACCATATAATGTAATGAGGATCATAACACATCTTCCTTGCCGGAAGCTAGTACTTACTTCCGTACCTACCTTTTTTGCGTTAAGGCACAGACCTGACTGTGTTCATAAGCACCCATGTCATAACCTTAGAACACCTTTATGCGAAAGATGTTAAGAGCAACTGTATGTTAAGCTCAATCAACAGAAGGAAAGAGCTAAAATCAAGAACTACTACTTGAAGAAACATCAATAAAATATGCCGTAGTGGCAGCAGAGATCCCTAAACAAACATTAAATGTCCTTTGCAAAATTGCTATCATTTATATAAACAATCTGCACGTTGCATGCCAAAATAACCAGTAACTCAGGTGGAAAACATACAGTTAAACATAAGCAGTTCAGAAAAGGATATCGGATCAGAAAATAGCAAACCATCAAGTTATTATTATGACCAACGCAAAGTGGTGGGAGATCACCACTCAACAAATGGTGATGGCTAAAGAGACAGTGCCCAATAAACAACCTAGTTAAAATGATCATCTTGCAGTGAAAGAGCCAAGAGGTGGCCAGCCGAACCATTGGGAGAGGTTAAGTCAATGGAGCTTGTTCCAGTAAAGAGAAAACCAGTGGTGATGCAAAAGTGACACCATCTACCAACAGACAGCAACAAGAAGATCATCTGAATCAATGGAAGAGCTGGCAGGTTGAGGTAGGACTGCAGTCTTGTCACACATGAGAACAATGTGACGAGGAACCCACAAGAAAATCATAGTGGCTCCCTCAAAAACAACAACTGTAAGCTTCCTTGGACTCTTCCAGCACAGTGAGGATCTGAAGGCTTGTGAGAGAATTGGAGCATATGACACAATTAAAAGGTGTATATTGTGAGATGTGCTAGGTGGTCCGAAAGAGCACAAAGAGCTCTGCTTTAAAAATCTAGCAGTTTGCAAGAAGATCGTACCAAAAATGGTCAGTGCCAACGATAAGGCACACCAAACACCATGGACTGCGAGTCGTCAGTCTACATGAATATGCTACCACTAAATTGGGTGCAAAGGTTGAGGAGCTAACAGCAATAGATCAAATCCATTTGCCTCCCGAGGAAAATACTTTGAAGTCCAAGATAAACACGGGCAGCTACATGAAGCGAAAGTGGTGAAGGGCTCACACCAAACAGGAATGTGGCAGACTGCACGAAGCTAAGCTGTTGGAGCAGTAGCCAAAAGCGAACTCTGGAAGGTAATACGAGAAAAATGTGGCCTGTACTGGCAGTTGAAGGAGGCATCAAAATAAAGGGCACAAGATGGGTGGCTGGGCACAACACAACAAATGGCAATCATATCCACTGAGGAGAAGATCATGCCCGTAGGACAGTTCCAGTTAGGCAGCTTCTGCATAGAAGCTCTCAACCAGACTAGTGTAAAGGTTGCCAGTGGCCCAACATACTCCACAACAGTAGACTGTGTTATGACCATGAATAAATGAAACCCATATAGTCTAGTTTCAAATGGACATGGGATTGGTATAAATGGAAGATGTAACGATAGTGGAAGAAACCCACTGTGACACTAGAAATTCATACAAACTGTTTTTTTCAATAGAAAAGCAAAAACAATTTTTGATCCTGCACAAGTAGAGGATCAAGACATTACCAAGGATGCCACACAAGGATACAAGTCCATGGAGAACTGCTTAAGATAGCTAAGTCATTGACCAATAAGGAAGTTGGATATGCCTGTGGGAAAACAGATCATGGAAGTGTTAATGGGGACAGCAAAGATGGTCAGTTGGATCTACATCTACATCTACATCCATACTCGGCAAGCCACCTGATGGTGTGTGGCAGAGGGTACTTTGAGTACCTCTATCGGTTCTCCCTTCTATTCCAGTCTCATATTGTTCGTGGAAAAAAGGATTGGTTGGTTGGTTTAGAAGCAGGAGAAGGAACCAAACTACAAGGTCATCGGTCACTTGGTCCTAATAAAATAATGCCCCAAGTGTGAGGATAAAATGGACGAAACATATAACACAAAACAGAAAGAAAGAAAAAGCCAAAACAGTGAAGAGGCGGCAACGAATACTAAGAGAAAAAAAAAGGGTACAGAAAAGAAACAGAAATACACTAGAAACAAAAGACAGTAAAACATGAAAGCAGATTACAGTGGCTGACCAACCACAAGAATAAAAAGGGAAAGCCAGCCACTCTGTAATACATTAAAACCTCCACCCTAAAAGCACTAGGGTGGAGGACACAGACCAACAAAATACATGCACTCAAACCTACACTGAATTATGAAACACACTCTCACGAATATAACGTAAACAAAAACTGCAGTGGAGGCATTCTCGCCCAACAACAAAGGCAGGGTACTGGAAAAGTTAAAAGTCTGTCACAGAGGGGCTAAAAGTGGGCAGTACAGCAAGAGGTGGGCAACTGTCATTTGGGAGCAACAGCAACACTGAGGTGGGTTCTCGAGACGGTGTAGGTGACCATGTGTTAGCCACATATGGCCAGTGCTGAGCCGGCAGAAGACAGCCGATTCCCTGCAAGAGGCTTGCATGGAACACTTCCACACATTTATAGTCTCCTTAATGACATGCAGTTTGTTGTACATGCTGTTATGCCATTCCGTCTCAAAATGCCGGAAAACCCTGTGATGTAAGGCATAACGTATTTCAGCTTTGGAGAAGCCTATCTCCAGAAGAAGTTTCTACATTGCCTGCCAGCATGTCAGCAAGTTCGTTGCCCAGGATTCCAACATGTACTGCAGTCTACACAAACACTATCGAACAGCGGGTCTGTTCCAAGGCATAGATGGACTGCTGAATGGATGTTACCAGAGGGTGGTGAGGGTAGCACTGGACGATAGCCTGTAGACTGCTCAATGAGTCAGTACACAGGAGAACTGACTCGCCAGGGCATGAGTGGATGTACTCAAGAGCATGAGATGTGGCCACCAGCCCTGCAGTGAAAACACTGCAGCCAACTGGCAAGGAGTGCTGCTCAATATGTCTTACATCATCAGATGCAATGCATACGTGTCCATCAGCCACTGCGCCGTCAGTGAAAACCACTTCACAGCCACGAAACACGACAAGAATCGAGAGGAAGTGACAGCAGAGAGTGGTGGGGTTAATGGAACACTTAGGGTCACGCAAAAGGTCCACACGAAGCTGCGGCCAAGACATACACCAAGGAGGCATACATGAACAGTCCGCAAGTAGAGGTGGTAAAGGGAAGGACTCCAGTTCAAAGAGAAGAAACCGTATGCGAACTGCTATCGTAAACCCTGATCTGGGCCACTGATGCGGGAGATGGACTGCAATAGGAGACGGTAATTTGGATGCTCAGGGGAATTATTAATGTGTTCTGCATAACTGGTGAGCAGTTGCACGTGTGATCTGCAGTGGATGGAAACCAGCCTCCACCAGTGCACTAGTCACCGAGTCGTCCTAAGGGATCCCGTCGCTATTCAAACCCTACAGTGGTGCACAAGGCCACGTAAGTGCAATGCTGAAGGCACTGTCGAACCATAAACCACTCTCCTATTATGAATTCAGGATTGGACAAGGACTCTGCAGAGCTGCAGCCATGTACAGCGATCTGTACCCCAATTTGTGTTGCTCAGGCAATGGAGGGCATTGAGGTGATGCCAGCACTTCTGCTTAAGCTGATGAAGATGAGGGAGCCAAGTCAATCGAGCGCCAATAACCAGTCCTAGGAATTGATATGTCTCCACTACAGTGAGTGGATCATCATTAAGGTAAAGTGCAGGTTCTGGATGTATGGTATGACACCGACAGAAGTGCATGACATATGACTATGCTGCTGAAAACTGGAAGCCATTAGCAAGAGCGCATGGCTGTGCATTATGTGGTTCACTGGAGGCGCCACTCAGCAATAACATTAGTGGAGCAGCAATATGAAATGCAGAAGTCATCCGCATACCGAGAATGTGAGATGGAGGGCTGACAGCCGCTGCTAGACCATTAATGACCACTAAAACTAGAGAGTCACTCAATACAGAGCCCTGCAGGACTCCATTCTCCTGGATATGGATGGATCTATGGGAGTCACCAACTTGGACATCAAAAGTACGGAACGATAGGAAGTTTGGGATAAAAATCGGGAGTGATCCCCAGAGACCGCACTCAGACATGGCAAGGATATGACATTGCCAAGTCATGTCGTATGCTTTACAGAAGTCAATAAGGACAGTAATCAAGTGTTGCTGTCTGGAAAAGGCTGTTCGGATGGCAGATTCAATGAAAACAAGATTATCCGTGCTAGAGCGACACTGGCAGAAGCCACCCTGACATGGAGCCAGCAAGCCACGTGACTCCAGGAAACAACCAGGACCCAACCCAACTGCCGACAAACCATAAATTCCAGCAGCTCACAAACAACGTTGGTGAGGCCGATGGGCCGATAGCTATCCACATCAAGAGGGTTTTTACTGGCTATGAGGACCGAAATAATGGTGCTCTCCCGCCAATGCGATGGAAAGATGCCATTGCACCAGGGCCATTGAAGATGACAAGCTTTTAGTCAGATGAGAGATGTTTAATCATCTGGCTGTGGATGCGATCAGGCCCAGAAGCTCTGTTGAGACAATGCGCAAGGGCACTCACTGAGGAGCTCACACTCTGTAAATTGGGCGTTACAGGATTCACTACAGCCTGTAGTGAATGAGAGGAAGTTCCCCTCCAGCTGATGTTTGCATGTGTGAAAAGCTGGAATGATAGTTGCTCGGCACAGAACCTGCGAACCACGCTTGCATCAGTACATAACTAGTAATTTATAGGAACATCGGGGACAGCTGGTGGGGCCTGTCACCCGAAAAGAGGTTTGATCTCTGCCCCTATTTGTGAAGGTGCCGTGTGACTCACAATGGTGGAGACATATCTCTCCCAACACTCCTTCTTCCATTGTTTGATAAGGTAGCAAACATGTGCACAAAGCCATTTAAATGCTGTGAGGTGCTCCAGGGCAGTGTGCCACTTCCGCAGCTGTAGAGATCACTGATGCTTCTTAATTGTTTCAGCGACTTCCGTCGACCTCCAAGGGACTGCCTTATGCTTCAGGCACCCTAAAGAGTGAGGGACCACATTTTCTGTTGCAGAAACATTTGTGCTAGTCACCTGCTTAACCATCAATTCCATGTTATGGTGTAGGGGAGATACAGCGATGAAAGCAGAGGTTAAAGTTCCCCAGTCCGCTCTGCTCAAAGCCCATCTGGGCACGCATCCATGTGCCTGATGCTGGGGCAGTGACAGGAAGATGGGGAAGTGGTCGCTACTACACAGTGGATAGATGGGAGAAGTCCTGGGCTGCAAATTGATAAATGAGTGGGCGAGTAACTACAATGAGCCACACTGAAATGTGTTGCGGCCCCAGTATTTAAGAGGCAGAGGTCGAATTGTGGCAGTAAAGTTTCAACATCTCTGCCATGGCCAGTAGGCATGGTAACACTCCACAAGGGGTTATCAGCATTAAAATCCTCCAGAAGTAGGAAAGGTTTAGGGAGTTGACGAAGCATTCCAGCTAATACATTCGGGGGTACTGCACCATCTGGAGTAAGATATACACTGCAGAAAGTTATTTCCTGCACCATCCTTATTCTGACAGTCACAGCTTCAAGAGCTATTTGAAGCACATGTTCAATACACACTGAATTTAGGACACAAACGCAAACTCCACCTGTCCCTCGATTACAGTCGCTACGGTTCCTGTAATATCCCTTATAGCTGAGACGGGCAGGGATCCGCATTTCTGAGAACCAGAGTTCTTGGAGGGCAATACAGATAGCAGGTGAAAGCTTAACAGTTGCTGCACCTCAGCCAGGCGATGGAGAAAACTGCCGCAATTCCACAGGAGGATGACATCATGAGACTGGGAAGGCATGGAGCATTCAATGAGGCAGTTTACATCTCAGTCACCTGCTACCACTGATTTATTGCCTGAACAGTCTATGTCCATTGTGTCTGAGTGTCTGGCGATCTCTAGGTCCTCAGTGGATGCCAAAATGCTGACCCCATCCTCAGTCACAGAACTTGTAGGTAGCGGTGGTGTGGGTGCCACTGCAATTTCCTTCGCCTTAGGCAATTTCTTTTTTGATTTCTCTCGCTGTTGCTTGAGTTTCCCTGGCTCAGAGTACTTCACTGGCTCAGTCTCTGGGACTGAGGATGAGGGTGAAGCCCTATGACCAGCTGCTTTGGGGCTCTTAAGCCATTGGCAGGTGTCATCTTTCCCACCAGACGATACCTGAGAAGGTAGTGACACAAGGGACCCCTTCATAGCGAGAGAAGTCAAAGAAGATTTATGAGTCTCCAGATTAGAAGTGGCGGTGGACGTTTCTGGAGGGGGGGGCGGAGGGGGGGAGCGTGGGGTGTTGCTGTTGCTCCCAAAGTAGGTGGTTGGGTGGTGCAGGAGCAACAGGTACGGAAATGGCCCGTACCATCAAGGGGGCAGGTGTAGTCTTCTGACTCTGAGATGTGACATGGGTTGGCGGAGCTGATGGTGCCACAACTGTTGTAGCAGCAGCGTAAGAACTGACACACAAAGGATGCAGGCATTCAAATTTTCTCGTAGCTTCAGTTTAAGTCAGTCCTTTCTTTCTCGAGAATCCTGCAGTCAGGCAAGTAAGGCAAATGGTGCTCTCCACATTTGACACAGATGGGAGGCGGGGCACATGGAGTATTGGGATGTGACTGGTGTCCAAAATCTCGACATGTGACACTGGAAGTACAGTGGGAAGACATATGGCCAAACTTCCTGCACTTAAAGCACTGCATTGGTGGAGGTATACAAGGCTTTACATCACACTGGTAGATCATCACCTCGACCTTCTATGGCAATGTATCACCCTCACACTCCAAGATGAAGGCAGTGCTGGCAACCTCATTATCGTTCAGAACCTTGTGGACATGCCGGATGAAATGTACACCTAACTGCTCTAAATTGGCGTGCACCTCATCATCGGACTGCAAAAGAAGGGCTCTGTGAAATATGATACCCTGAACCATATTTAAGCTATTATGGCACATGATGGTTACAGAAACAGCCCCCAGCTTGTCACAGGCGAGTTATTCCCGTGACAGGGCAGAGGATGATGATTTAATCAAGACTGACACAGATCTCATTTTGGACAAGCCCTCCACCTCCCCAAACTTGTCCTCTAAATGCTCAACAAAAAACTGAGGCTTCATCGTCATGAAAGATTCCCCATCAGGTCTTGAACATACAAGGTACTGGGGCAAATAAGGTCCGCTTCCAGCCTTACCCAGACGTTCCTCCCATGGTGTGGCCAGCGATGGTAATGATTTGAGCTTGTACTTCTGTGATTTGTATTGAACTCGTGATCTCTTAAAGACTGCTGGTGTTCCACTACCAGCATGACATGGAGTATGCTTCGTCACATGTTTCCAGCCCTGATGCCACCCACACCGACCAGGGGCTCCCCCACAGGTGCCGCACAGCCGCAGCAAAGGCTACTTGGCAGGATGGCCATGGCTGGGAGCCCTGGTGCCCCAGGGGGATGGGCATCTACCCCTTGGCATGTGTGTGGAGTTAATGGTGCAGGCATCAGCAGAGTGATCCCTTTGTGGTCAGGGGGCTACAACCAACACGCCACAATGCAGCCCCACCAGAACCGACTGCCTGCCATGCTGGATATCAAATGCAAAGATGTGTGTGGTCTTCTTCGACGCCCAAATCAACACTGTATAATGTATGGTAGAAAACTCACCCAGGAAGGTGTCCTCGACCTGGAGATCTACATCTACATACACACTCCACAATCCACCATATGGCGTGTGGAGGGTACCTTGTACCACAACCAGCATCTTCTCTCCCTGTTCCACTCCCAAACAGAATGAGGGAAAAATTACTGCTATATGTCTCTGTACGAGCCCTAATCTCTCTCATCTTATCTTAGTGGTCTTTCCGCGAAATGTAGGATGGCAGCAGTAAAATTGTACTACAGTCAGCCTCAAATGCTGGTTCTCTAAATTTCCTGAGTAGCGATTCATGAAGAAAACAACTCATTTCCTCTAGAGACTCCCACCCGAGTTCCTGAAGCATTTCTGTAACACTCGCATGATGATCAAACCTACCAGTAACAAATCTAGCAGCCTGCCTCTGAATTGCTTCTATGTCCTCCCTCAATCTGACCTGATAGGGATCCCAAACTCTCGAGCAGTACTCAAGAATAGGTTGTATTAGCATTTTATAAGCGGTCTCCTCTACAGATGAACCACAGCAGTATAATTTTTACATGGCTGTATTTTTTATCCAGTAATTCACTTCCTCTCCTAAAGAGCTATTCAAAAATGTATCACATTATACCATTCATTGAAACACAAAGTTATTAATTACGTAACACAACAATGACTTTGTGCCCAGGATCACAAACTCTTCCACTTCCTGGAGTTGTCAGAAAACAAATGAAAACCAAGTAAACACATAACATAAGCTTTGACTCTTCTGTACCATTTCTCAGGAGAAGAACATTCAGAGGTGCTCAAAGTGGTGACCCTGGACACCGATACACTGGCACACTCATTGAATGGAAGAATTACTTACTGCTTCCAGTGTTTGTGCTAAAGAGAATTACAAGCAAGCTCAATACGTTCCTGGCTATTCTCTGGAGTTGTTGGAATATAGCCATTGACAACATCCTTAATGCATCACCAAAGAAAATGTCAGGACGATTTAAATCAGGAGACCTAGCATGCCAAGTAACTGTTCCTCCTCGACCAATCCATCTGGCAAGATACCTTCGATTCAGAACACTATGTGGATGGAAGACATTATGTGCTAGACATCCATCATGTTCATACCACATAAGCATTCTGGTCCTTAGCAGCACTTCATCCAGAAGTGGAGGAAGAATTCATCTCAAGAAGCTGGTATACGCTGTTCCATTTAGACTACCGTTAATGAAATAAGGGCCAATAATTGTAGTACCAAGCATCCCACACCAGATATTAACTCTACATTGACACTGACGTTCCCCCTATCTAAGCCATTGGGGGTTGATGCTGGACCAATAATGCATGTTCCCTGTATTTACATGTCCTTTTTTTGAGAAGGAACATTCATCGGTAAATAGAATATTGGAGAAAGAGTTTGGTTTGTTGACGATTTGCTGCTGTGCCCACTGACAGAAGTGTACATGATTCTGGAAATCATTCCCATGTAGTTCCTGACGTAGGTGTGCATGGTAAGGATGGAAATAGTGATGTGTAAGAATATGATGTACACTGGTTTTAGGAATACCAATATTGTGTTCAAGCTGTCATGTGCGCACATGGAAATTCATAGCAATAAAAGTGAGAACAGTGACTTAGGCAGCTTCCTATGTGG
Source organism: Schistocerca americana (assembly GCF_021461395.2). Classification (NCBI taxonomy): domain Eukaryota; kingdom Metazoa; phylum Arthropoda; class Insecta; order Orthoptera; family Acrididae; genus Schistocerca; species Schistocerca americana. The sequence continues at coordinate 2,991,254 of NW_025726148.1, read as the reverse complement.
AAGTTCAATGATGATTGCATTGTTGTGAGTCGAATCTTCCCATTTCCTGAAGCATCGCAACAAAACGAGAAAATATACGCCAGGAAGGTGGGTTCTTATCAGGATATCACTATCTGTACAGTTCCACTGCCTGTGTAGCATTTCGCCTACCTTCAATGACAATGACAACAATAAAAGAAATGTTACGACAATGCAGTCTGTATGAAGGATAGCCTTTACTGTATGTGTACTCTACACATCAGTATTTAAAAGGATTAAAGTACCATACTAAATGTACCCTTATAAAAGAACAGTATTGCAATTATTGTTCTGCTAACTTACACTCCCCATAGGTGAGTAGCATTTCTAACTTCTCTTTGTTGGTGTACAATCTACTCGCAAAACTCCAACAGCAGTGGTTGACGGAATGACGGGTGTGAATTTTACTTATTTTTACATTTGTCCTCTGTCAATGTCAGCACGTGGATGTGTTCCATTACCATGAGTATCTCCACTAAGCACTGGGAGTGACATCATCAGTTTTGTGTTATGTAATTACATAATTTTGTGTTTCAGTGAATGGTAAATTGTGATACATTTTTGAATAGGTCTTCAGGAGAAAAAATTTAGTACTGAATAAAATATACAGTGTGCCATTTAAAAGAGTCATTCCGCTGTTCATATCTTTGTAAAAAACAAAGCTACAACACAGGCAATCATGCTAATTGATGTCCCTCTGACAGCTAAAGAACATTTACTTTAAACATTTTGTAATTTGCATCTGGACAAACAGTTACTCGAACTGGTCAAGATAAATGGGACACCCTGTATACAGCATCAACAACTTTTTATCCACTTCATGCAGCTATTCTACTTGTCCATAACTATGCCAAAATGACCAAGAGGTAGGATGGGTTACAGAAATAGGAAGGTTCCTGGTGTCAGTGACATGTTGCTGCAGTTGCTCTCAAAATTTGCAACATTTGCAGGAGGTCAACACTTCAGCATGTTGTTACTGTAGCAGTTTCTGCTGCTGCTGCTGCTGCAGCTACCATAATTACATAAACTGGTTCCCCAAGATGATGCAACTGGATCAATGGATGCACAAGACACATTTGTCACCAGTTTTACAACTCATTCTCAAGGTGCAGGTTCAGATGCATTAAGTCAAAAACTAGGGGACAACATGACGCCCAATCCAGCGTATAACAAGTGGCCAACAGGAAGAATTCAAGCTTTTTGAAGAACTGAAACAATTGAAATGACACACTAGCCAGAAATGTGAGCATCAATCAAGAGTGTTACCCAAAACAGGCAAACATATATGAGTGGTAGAACATCAGCAGGCCTGGCTTCTAAGCAACCACACTCCCAACAGCATTAAGTCAATGGTTACCCTCTCTTCACACCTCATAAACCAGAGGCTTTTCCAACATACATGATTAAATCATGCCCTGTCAGCAGACACTGTTACTGCAACCACTTTGTTGGCTGCTAGCATCATTGGTTCTGAACTGTGAAGGGGTTAGGCAACTCAAGGAAAATGACTAATGAACCAAGGTTGAGGCAATGTAGGGTACAATGTAGGGAAGTTTGCTCCTCAGCAGTTCAGAAAAGCTGGTGTTAGTATCAATAATGCAGATGGCACAGGCTGTGAAGCAGTCATTTCATGGAAGAACATTGTGTCAGGCAGCATGCCCGACAATGGGGTGGTCTACCTGTCTCTCAGCAACAGTTTCTCAGTGGCCATTCGTATGGAAATACAGCTTCTCAGTTGTCATGCCCATGTAGAATGCATCAGAGTGGTGGCAGCTTAGCTTGTAAATCATGTGACTTGTCGCATAGGTAGCCTTGCCTCTTGATGAGGTAGGTGATTTTGTGATTGGTCTGGTCTAGGTGGTGGTGGTGGTGGTGGTGGATGTATGGGCCAGGATTTGCATCATGGTCTATTACAGGGATATGGGAAAACATACAAGGGAATATGAGCAGGCGTATTAAAGGGATGAATGAATATATTGTGTAGGTTCAGTGGACAGCAGCATGACACTGTTTGAGGAGTGGGAACGATAGTGGGTAGGTCATTCCTCATTTCAGGCCACAAAAAGAGGTAGTTGAAACCCTAGCAGAGAATATGATTCAGATTCTACAGTCCTGGGTCATAATGAGTCATGAGGGTAATGCTCCTCTGCAGCTCGGCAGTGGGACTTTAGGAGATGATGGGTGACAGGAGAAATCTCCTGGGACTCATCTCTCCAGTCATCCCATCACCCCCAGTTAGCCCCACCATCTGGCCACAGAGGAGTGTTCTACATGTTACTACCACCCAGGAATGGATCAACTGAATCATATTCTCCAACAAGATTTATGAACGTGGCCTGAAATGAGAGATGTCCTACCCACTATCCCTCCTACACTTACCACAGTGGTATTCTGCCACCCACTAAAACTACACAATAACTTCGTCCATCGCTACACAACCCCTGTTCCCAACACCTTGTCTGATGGCTCATATTCCTATAACAGACCAGGATGTCCCATACATCCTCCTCCTCCACCACCATCACCAGTCCTGTCAGAAGCATCAACTATCCCATAAAATGCAGGGCTACCTGTGAAACAAGCCATGTGATATACAATCTAAGCTGCAAACACTGTGCTGCATTCTACTTGGGCAAGACCACAGACAAGCTGTCTGTCTGCATGAATGGTCACCAACAAAGTGTCCTGAAAAAACAACAGGGCCTCACAGTGGTTGAGAGCACTGTCCAAAATTGTGTCTTAATGACTGCATCCACCGATGTGCTTCCTACCAACATCAGCTTTTTAGAACTGTAGAGATAGGATATATTGCAGGGTGGGTTCCTATGTTCCCATAAACCTCCTGGTGCATCCTGCACCTACTTAACTGTTTCCCTGTTCCCAGTCCAGCATCACACAACCTTATATTCCACAAAAGCATCCATAGTCTGCCGTGTAGTGCATGGTAGGGTGTAGTTTCCATTCTAAGAATTGTTCGGGATTTTTTCATATTCCATTCATGTATAGATCTTGGAAAGAATAACTTCTTAATTCATCTTCCTCAAAATCTATGAATGATATAAATATGGGTTTGCTTTTCTTCAAGCTATTTGGATGGGCAAATTCTAAAGTTAGAACTGATATTTCTGTAGAACAAAAACTAACCTTACAGAGATAATGTTCTATCTGTTTATAGATTCAGTATGATTTTGCACTTTTAATCTACATTTCATAACAAATTCTGGTCCACTATCACATCTGTCCCTCAAAATGTCAGTTTAAAATGTAGTGTAAAAATTCAATTTCACCATTAGATAAATTGGAAATTTTCAGTGTTCCCAGATACAACAATTTTTTATGGTAACTAACATTTCTTCTTTTTCTTCTTCTTCTTATTATTATTGTTCATTTTTTAACCTATTCCAGGATTACCCCTACTTAATTTTGCGTTGACAGCACTGAAATGCCCTGACCAGATATCCTATTCTTCCTTCCACAGTGCTTTAATAATTCTCACTACATATATCTTTCCATTACAAAGGAAAATACAGAAGAAATGCTCCGGTTTCCTTTTCACGCCACTGCAAAGATGAGTGATGTAGATATTAGTGTCATGTTCATTGAGAAACAGCTAAAATCAGTGACATTGAACAAGGATTAAGGGCATGAAGAAATCCTTGTAATATCCTATATTCAATTTATACCTCAGTCAAATCCTGTTTTCACTGTAATACATTACACTGTAGATATCTTGAACTAACTGTGGCCAGTGATTGGAAAGAAGCACAGGACATACCTATCTACAAAAAGGATACCAGAAGTGTTTAACAAAACTACCACACTATCTCATTGACGTCCATGCATTACAGAACCTCAGAACAGACTCTGAACTCAATATTTCAACAGAATTACATACTAGATGCATACCCACAAAGATTCTGATCATGCATGCTGTGAAATTTTGGGTGAAGGATGTAGGGACAAATGATTACCACAGGTTGAGGTCAGGATGATTTCTGGAGCAGTGAATGTGTTTTAAGGATAGCACCCAGATTCACAGTTCAGAAATGCTTGTGGTGGTGGTGGTGGTGGTGGTGGTGGAGGTGGGGACAAACCAGGTGGCCTGGGCTGTGAAGCAGCCATTGAAACTTGGTAGGTTATGTTCATCTGCATGCTGTGCATGGTGCTCCATTTTGCTCTTGGCGATGTGTCATGTTTATGATAAGCATCAATCTATCCTTTCTGTAACTGTTGACTTTTTTTTCGTCATCAGTTTTCTGACTGGCCTGATGTGGCCCACCATGAATTCCTCTTCTGATCCAAAATCTTAATCTCAGAGTAACAGTTGCAACCTATGTATCAATTATTTATGGGATGTATTCTATCTTCCTATCTCCTCATTCCTTAGCTTACAGGCCCACATAATTTTCAACATTCATCTGCAGCACAATCTCAAATGCGATTCTTTTGTTCTGGTTCTTCTGCAGCCCATGTTTCACTATCATACAAGGCTGTGCTCCAAACATACTTTCTCAGAATTTTCTTCCTCAAATGAAGGGCTATGTTTGATACCAGTAGACTCCTCTTGGCCAGGGAACACCTTTCAGCCAGAGCTAGTCTCCTTTTGATGTCCTTTTGCTTCATTATTGGTTGTTTTGCTGTCTAGGTAGTAGAATTACTTAACTTCATCAACCTTGTGACCATCAATTTCACTCTGAAGTTTCTCACTATTTTCATGTCTGCTACTTTTCATTAATTTCATCATTCCTTAGATTTACTCTCAATTCATATTCTGTACTCATTAGATTGATCACTGATATACTTTTACCTTCAGTTTTAATCAGATTCCTGAATTTTCATCATTGCTGCTATGCTGTACAGATTGAACAGTAGGGGTGAAAGACCACATACCTGTCTTACACTGTATTTAATCAAAGCCATTTGTTCATGGTTTAATCACTTATTATTCCCTCTCAGCTCTTGTAAATATCCTATTACCACTCTCTTGCTATAGCTTACCCCTAATTTCCTCAAAATTTCAAATATTTTGCACCATTTTACATCGTTGAACACATCTTCCAGGTCAACAAATCATATGAATGTGTCTTCATTTTTCTTTAGTCTTGCTTCCATAATGAACATCAGAATTGCCTCCCTTGTGCATTTACCTTTCCTATAGTCAAACTGATCACAATTAATAAATCTTCAATTTTCTAACCCATTCTTATTTTTGTCAATAAGTTGGATGCATGACCTGTTAAGCTGATTGTGTGATAATTCTCACACTTCTCAACTCTTTGAGTCTTTGGAATTGCATGGATGATGTTTCTCCAAAAGTCAGACATTTTTTGCTGGACGCATACATTCTACACACCAACGTGAATTATTGTTTTGTTGCCACTTCCCCCAATGATTTTAGATATTCTGATGGAATGTTATCTACCCATTGTGCCTTATTTCATCTTAAGTCTTCCAAAACTCTTTTAAATTCTGATTCTATTACTGGATCCTCTTTCTTTTCTAACTAGACTCCTGCTTCTTCTACCACATCTGGCAAATCTACCCCTTCATAAAGGCCTTCAAAATAGTTTTTCCACCTATCTACCCTCTTCCCTGAATTTATCAGTGGCCTTCCCATTGCATTCTTAATGTTACCACCCTCACTTTCAATTTCAGCAAACATTGTTTTGACTTTCCTACACACTGAATTAGTCCTTCTGACCATCATTTCTTTTTCGATTTCTTCACATTTTTCATGCAGTTATTTCATCTTAGCTTCCCTGTTGCTATTTATTTCATCCCTCAGCAACTTATTTTTGTCTTCCCAAATTTTCCTGAATAGTTTTGTGCTTCCTTATTTTATTGATCAACTGAAGTAATTCTTCTGTCACCAATGGTTTCTTCACCGTTACCATCTTTGTATCTGTGTTTTCCTTTAAACTTCTGTGATTGTACTTTTTAGAGACATATGTTCCTCTTCAACTGTTCTGCCAAATGAGCTATTTCTTATTGCTTTATCCAGAGCCTTGAAGAACTTCAAGCATATCTCATTCCTTAGCATGTCTGCACCCCACTTCTTTGTGTATTGAGTCTTCATAATTAATCTCTTGAACGTCAGCCTACACTTCACAACAGTTGACATTTTGAAGTAAGTAACTTCTAGGCCAGTAGATTCCAAATCTTTAGTTACGGTATTCAAGGAAATGCTTCTGTGATGCTAGACAATCAATTTATTCCTCTGTAAAGGGGAAGAAATGTAATTTATGAACTTCATAGTTTTTCTGGTGTAAATTACAAAGAGTTGTTCATGAAGTTGCCCTTATTGAATCTAATACAAAATTCAGTAAGCATTTACAGACAGAAATAATCAAACAAGAAAAACATATGAAAATTTCCAAATGGCATTGAAATATTCAACTATCATTTTACAGATAACCCACATAATCGAGACAAATATATGTTCTTTATCTTCAGAACATAATGAATCTTTAAATTTGCTGCTGCTTTCTCTTGCATACCATTAAGTCCTGGTCAGTTATCCAAGCAGGTAACCTCATTAGGCTGCGAAGTTTTGTTCCTGTGCTTGGGAAATATTTTGTCTTTGTTGTGAACCGTAACATTTTGTTGGTATTCCTTTCTTTGCTAACAAAAAATTCAAAATCACTTTTGTCCTCAATCAGATAATAAGATAGAGGGATCATGGGTGAAATTTGTGGCAATTGGATGCACTGTAAATCCTGAAGGTGTAAATCTAGATTTGGGAATTGCTTGAGGTTTTGAAGGAAAAATTCCTGTTTCTTTGAAAGAGTCAGCTCAGCTGGTGTCATTTCTTTCAGCCAGGCACTTCCAAAAATCACACCTGTGACTGTTTTAACTCTTCCAATTGTCCAGTACTTAAGTCAGCAATGTCCCAGAATATTCAAATTGTTTGAAAATACCCTTGTCAAGTAGCAAACATTCACATTTTTAATTCCTTTAGAAGCAATTTAGAATCTGTAGTTTCCTTGAGCAGCAGAGAGAATAAGAGGCATCAAAGATGTCGTTTACCTCCATTAACAATGAGGTAGGTTTTGTGAGGATAACGGCTATCACTGAGTCTTATCTGTTACTTGAAAACAAGTGTCATCAGGTAAATTGATATGATTTTCGTCTTTATACATCTTTCCTCTGAACAGAATCATGGGAGAAATACTTTTAACTACAGCATGTACATGTTCAACTACTGTTGCATTTTCAGTTTGTACATGAGCAATAATCTAACGTCCTCATATTACAGCAAATGTATGAAGCAAGTGTCGCTAAGGTTTTACTAGACTGACTTTTCCCCATTCAGTTACTCACTAGCTTCATACAACTAATAATTTTGCATATTCAGTAACTGTGTTCTAGCAAGAGATTCAATAAAAGCTGTGACCTTCCACGTCTCACTCATACTTTCAGAATTGAGCAGTGGGTTTCATTTGAAACTGGAAAATAAATTTCTTTATGCCACATTCATTCATAATAATAAATTATTTACAGTAATCAAGTTGTAATCAATGGAAACTAAAATAGTGACACTGGATGGAGTGACTCACTTTTTGTGACCCTAAGCATAAGACAGGTTATCCAGATGTGAACCATTGATTTTCAACAACATTACGCACACATTTTTGTCCCATACAAAGGAGACAGCTCTTAGTAGTATTGTAACAGCCGTCTCTCTACAATTTATTTTGTACATTGAAACAACAACTAAACATAGTGAAAGAAGCAGTATCAAAATTCATAAACACGGCCACAATAACAATGGAGCAAACTGAGAGCCAAATGGAGGATGAGAAGTAGATAAAAATTTGTGAGAAGAAATTGAAGAGGAAGAGGAGGCATTTCATTTCTGTTCATGTAACAAGACACTGGCTGAAAAATTTAAGAATGATGAAGTTACACATTTCATTGGATACAGTAGTCAAACAACATTTTCCCAAAATATATTTTTACAGAATCTCCATTTACTACCGTATCATAATGCAAACAGATGAACAATTATTGTAAACAGCAAGACACGTCAGTACATTCATATGTAAATATTTGAACAATGAAGTAATCCAGGACATAATAATGATAATAATAATAATATGAAATCAGTAAACTGCTACTTTCCACAGAGTGGAGGTAAGTAGTACACAGGCACAACAAAAAAACTACCAAACATGTGAACTTCAGACAAACAGCTCACCTGTGAATGACCATTGTCTCTGACCTCCGAGGTGGACTGTGAGCAACTGCACATGATGGGTGAAGCAGTCTGGGTGGTGAAGAGAGAGATGAAGCTGGTACAGGATGGGAAAGTGATAGAACGGTAGATGTGGGTGACTGAAGTGATGGTTGTGGGTGCATACAGTGATGTGGTACGGACAGGGCAGGGGAATTATGTGTAGTCAGAATGCTGGACCAGGAAGTGGTGAGGAGGGGGGGGGGGGGGGGGGGAAGGGTGAGGAAAATGTGAGAATTAGAAGAGCAGAAAAAAGACTGTGCATGTACTTGCGAAATAGAAGGCTGTGCAGTGCTGCAGGGTGGTCCAGTTATCTCTTGGCCACAATTTGTCTGTTTCCTTTCATGCGAACATACAGCTTGTTGGTTGTCACATGCAATAGAACGTGGCACTGTGGTCACAGCTTAGCTTGTAGATTACACAAGCATCTGTCAGCCCACACGCCTTTTACACTGAAGGGTGAATATGTGTATTTTCATTCGTGTGTGTGTTAACTGTCAATTGTAAGTGCTTCCAAACACACACTGCCATTCATTGCCATCTGACTGGATCTGAACAATTATACAGTCCTTTAAATTCCTGGTCCTCATATAAATTGACAATTTAAATTGCTGTCTGTGGACACTAACACTTTGGTTCATCTGGGCTGAACTGTGATGGATTCGATGAAGTAGCATGCAGGAGCAACCACCTGTGGGTGAAAATGCAGTGAGCTTCAATGGAGCAGCATGGGGATGAAGCCAATTTCATTAGATGATGGATCTCACTTGACTGATTGATTGATTGAGAGGGGTTATGGGACCAAACGGGGAGGTCATCAGTCCCACGATTCCTAAGTTAGACACACAAGAAACAGGGTCCAATGAAAGTGGATGGACCTAGTCAGGGGAGTCAAATAATAAAATAATGAAGAGTAAACACACACAGTAAAAGGCATGTAAGTTTAGATCAAATGTGAAAACTTGGGGAAAAAAAAGCAAAAAAATGGGGTGGTCTTCCCATGGGGGAGTGATCATGGTCTTGTTACCATCCATGGGTCAGAGGGGTATGTGAGGAATGATGTGAGGTGCATTACAGTGAGTGGAGATGGGGATCCCAACATAAGGAAGTGATACGCATGCCAACCGGCAATCCCACGCAAGACCGTGTCAGGAGGGAGACAGTCGTCATTGGCGAAGAGTGCAGGGTACATCGGATGGTCAGGGAATTGGTGAATGATGACTGATTAAGAAAGTAGTCGTTTGCCCAGTCATGTGTGTAGAGGGGGAATCCCCACCTCTATGAGGAGACTATCAACGGGACTAGTGAGAAAGGCACCAATAGCCAGATGAACCCCACAATGAATGGGTCAAGCAGATTCAAAGTGGAAGGCGTGGCTGAGCTTTAAACCTGACCACCACAATGTAGTCTGGAGAAGACCAGGTCACAGTAAACATGGAGAGAAGTGTGACACAGTCTGCACCCCAAAATGCAAGGGCCAGGATGTGGAGAGCATTAAGTTTCCATATACATACAGTATTTTGGCGGCAAATGTAGGGCAGCCATGTCAGCTGGTTACCAAAAATAACGCCCAAGAAACAGGACTGTGCTTCAACATCAAGAAGCTGGTCACCTAAATAAAATTCTGAAATGGGGTGTACTGTGAGTCAACGATAAAAGTGCATAACCCACATTATGGAGGGAGAAAACTGGAAGCCATAGGAGTTAGCCCAACAGAGGCCCATGGGATGATTTTTGGAGCCGGCGCTCAGCAGATCTACTTAGTGGGAGCTGGATCAGATGCAAAAATCATCGACGTACAACACCAGAATAACCAGAGGTCCAACAGAGGTCACAAGCCCATAGACAGTAAGGAGGAAGAGTGTGACACTTACCACAGAACCCTGTGGGATACCATTCTCCTGAATTCCAGGGGTGCTGAGGGCAGTGACAACTTGAGCCCGAAAGAGCTGCTGAGAGAAAAACTCACGGATAAGAATCTGAAGGGGAACATGGAAGCCCCAGTCATGGTTGGTAACTAAAGTGTGATGGGACCAAGCCATGTTGTGTGCCTTATGTAGGAGAAAAGAAGACCATGACAAGGTGCTGACAGTGAGTAAAAGCATGTTAGATGGCTTTTTCCAATCCAAGTAAATGGTCAGTTGGAGATCATCTCACTTGGAAGCCACAGTGTTACTAGGACAAAAGGCCCAGAGATTTGAGTACCCAACATAATCTGAAGCTAACCATCTTCTCATGCAGTTTACGTAGTACATTTGTGAGATTAATTGGTGGTAGCTGTCGAGAGCTGTTGGGTTCTTCCTGGCCTTAAGGACAGGGATAACTATACTATCTCGTCATTGTGACGGAAAAGCAGTTGTGAACCTAATGCAGTTGAAGATCCTAGACCATCTGGTTGTGGACATAATCTGGGCCAGCTGCGATGTCCTGTGAAGAGGTAAGAGCCTGCAAGAATTCCCATTCAGTGAAGTGTTCACTATATCACTCAGTGTGATCATACAAAGGGTGGGGGGTCTGGTCAACACTGCATTAGTGTCTGAGAAAGGTAGCAGGATAGAAAGATGATGTCAATGAAATCACAAAGTGTTCTTCTGCGAGGTCCAATGGATCAGTGCACAGACCACCTTTAAGGTTAATGTCCTGGACAACTGACTGTTACTTGCAGCCCAGAGCACTACGGAGCTCGGACCGAACCTGCAATTAAGAGGCATACGTCCGCAGAGAGCACACACAGTGCTCCCAGCATTCTTTTTTATGCTGCTCAATAAGGTAGTGAGCCTTAGCACGAATGCACTTAAAACTGAAGAAGTTCGTCTGTGAAAGGTGTCGTTTAAAATGATGCAGTGCCTGTCAGCGGGTGTGGACAGTGACTGTAACATCCCTGGCACTCCAAAGTACTGATCAACGATGAGGGGACGTGTTGGTAGGGGGGACAGCAGTGACAGCAGCGTGAAGAATAGTGGCAGAGGTGCCTCGCAAGACTGCACAAATGCAATTCGACAGGGAGGTGTAGAAGTGCGCAGCAGACATATACAGAGGGCAACTGGCCCTGTGGAATACTCGACTTGGGGTCCTGTCTGCCAGGCGGTGGCAGGGGACCGATAGAATCACTGGAAAGTGGTCACTGTCATGAACGTCATTACGGGCTGGCAAATGGAGGGAAGCCACGAAGGCAAGAGAGGAGATCGTGAGATCGATGGTGGTAAAGGTGCCATTAAGAGCATTCGAGAGGGTAGGGGACCCCTCATTGATGAGACACAAATTCAGGTCCCTAATAAATTGGTCAAATAGGAGACCCCCACCCATTGAAGTGTCACTCTCCAACAGTGGATGGTGGGCATATAAGTCCCCAAGGAGGAGAAACAGCTGTGGGAATTGTTGGATTAAGGTAGACAGTGCAAAGTAAGGATTTATCCTAACTGGAGGGAGGTGGACACTGCAAATGGTGATTGCCAGAGACGTTTGCACTCTAACCACTATTGCTTCCAAGTTGGTACATAGTGGATCCAGTCACTACAACGTTGAAGTGAACCAAAGTGCAGATCCCACCAGATGCTTCCCTGTGCCCAGTAAATTTCCGGCAAAAGGTTGCATTTCTGGTAAGTGATGATAGTATCCATGAAAATTCCAGTGGATGATTGTGTGGCCAGAATCCAGATTATTTACACACACACACACACACACACACACACACACACACACACACACACACACACACACACACACACAAAACCTTTTGGAACCTTGTCTTATGATTTATCTTTCTTCTTGTTCATTTTCTCCTCCTCCTCCTCCTCCTCCTCCTCCTCCTCCTATTTCAGAGGCAGAGGAGGGTAGAGCACAGAGGGAGTACAGGTTTCTGCAAGATCCAGAACTGAAAGAGAGCAGGTAACCTTGGGATGCACAGACTAACTGACTGATTGTAGGAGTCTTACAGCCTGAGAGATGCTGGGCAGAGGGGCCTTGGGAGAGAGCCCGATCATTGACAGGTGCCAAAAATGGGCGTACTACTTCGGCTGGTGAGAGGGAGCAGATCCAGAGAGGAAGTTGTGGCAACAGCAGGGAAAGAGGAGGGAGAGGGTATAGGGGGATGGGGCTGGGCAAGGAAGAGGTAGGTGGAGGAAATGAAGTAACAGAGAGGAAAGCTGAAGATTGTGACACTAGATGGAGTGTCACATTCTTTTGGTGAACCTCAGCATAAGACAGGTGATCTGGAGACTTGTATTCTTGGATTTTCTTTCTCTCTTGTATGCCTGGCAAATCTGGCTAGTGAGGGGAGCCGCTTTCAGTACATTTGTCACACACAGGTGTCAGAACACAGGGGCTTCCCTCATGGACTGGGTGTCCACAGTCAGCAAACAGAGTGTCTGCCATGCAACGGGATGACATATGCCCAAAACACAGCCACCGAAAGCACCACACAGGTGGATAGGCATATGGCTTCATGTCACCATTGTAGCACATAACCTTGACCTTCTCTGTGAGGGTATTCCCCTCAAAAGCTAGAATGAAGGCACCACTATCACAGCAGCTGTGTTTGTGGCCCATATGCACATGCCAAATAAAATTAACGCACACTTCTCCAGATTAGCCCACAGTTCATCATCAGTTTGCAGGGCGAGATCCCAATGAAAAATCGCTCTCCGCACCATATTCAGAGATTGGTGAGGGGTAATACACTGGCACATTGTCAAGATGATCACAGGTGCAAAGAGCTGCCGATTGGGATGCAGAAAATGCTTTGATCAATAATTTTGTCCTGAATATTTTCCACAAAAAACAATAGCATTGTGGCAGTGAATGTGTTCCCATATCTACTCATACAGATGAGGTAATGGGGTAAGTGTTTCATCCAAAGATGGCTAGCCTGGCCCTCCTCCCATGGTGTAGCGAGGAAAGGAGAGGTTGCTGGGTAACATGAGGCAGCATTCAATGATTGTTCACCTTTCGAAGAAGCACCCGTTTGAGATCGGCCAGATTTTTGCAGCTCCATATGTTTCATGCCCCCCCATGAACCATGGACCTTGCCGTTGCTGGGGAGGCTTGCGTGCTTGAGAGGCCAGACAAACATGTGGCTCCTGAAGAGGGGCAGCAGCCTTTTCAGTAGTTGCAGGGGCAACAGTCTGGATGATTGACTGAGCTGGCCTTGTAACATTAACCAAAACGGCCTTGCTGTGCTGGTACTGCGAACGGCTGAAAGCAAGGGGAAACTACAGCCGTAATTTTTCCCGAGGACATGCAGCTTTACTGTATGATTAAATGATGATGGCGTCCTCTCGGGTAAAATATTCCGGAGGTAAAATAGTCCCCCATTCGGATCTCCGGGCGGGGACTACTCAGGAGGACGTCGTTATCAGGAGAAAGAAAACTGGCATTCTACGGATCGGAGCATGGAATGTCGGATTCCTTAATCGGGCAGGTAGGTTAGAAAATTTAAAAAGGGAAATGGATAGGTTAAAGTTAGATATAGTGGGAATTAGTGAAGTTCGGAGGCAGGAGGAACAAGACTTTTGGTCAGGTGATTACAGGGTTATAAATTCAAAATCAAATAGGGGTAATGCAGGAGTAGGTTTAATAATGAATAAAAAAATAGGAGTGCGGGTTAGCTACTACAAACAGCATAGTGACGCATTATTGTGGCCAAGATAGACACAAAGCCCATGCCTACTACTGTAGTACAAGTTTATATGCCAACTAGCTTTGCAGATGATGAAGAAATTGATGAAATGTATGACGAGATAAAAGAAATTATTCAGGTAGTGAAGGGAGATGAAAATTTAATAGTCATGGGTGACTGGAATTCGTCAGTAGGAAAAGGGAGAGAAGGAAACATAGTAGGTGAATATGGATTGGGGGGAAGAAATGAAAGAGGAAGCCGCCTTGTAGAATTTTGCACAGAGCATAACTTAATCATAGATAACACTTGGTTCAAGAATCATGAAAGAAGGTTGTATACCTGGAAGAATCCTGGAGATACTAAAAGGTATCAGATAGATTACATAATGGCAAGACAGAGACTTAGGAACCAAGTTTTAAATTGTAAGACATTTCCAGGGGCAGATGTGGATTCTGACCACAATCTGTTGGTTATGAACTGCAGATTGAAACTGAAGAAACTGCAAAAAGGTGGGAATTTAAGGAGATGGGACCTGGATAAACTGGAAGAACCAGAGGTTGTACAGAGTTTCAGGGAGAGCATAAGGGAACCATTGACAGGAATGGGGGAAAGAAATACAGTGGAAGAAGAATGGGTAGCTCTGAGGGATGAAGTAGTGAAGGCAGCAGAGGATCAAGTAGGTAAAAATACGAGGGCTAATAGAAATCCTTGGGTAACAGAAGAAATACTGAATTTAATTGATGAAAGGAGAAAATATAAAAATGCAGTAAATGAAGCAGGCAAAAAAAAATAAAAACGTCTCAAAAATGAGATCGACAGGAAGTGCAAAATGGCTAAGCAGGGATGGCTAGAGTACAAATGTAAGGATGTAGAGGCTTGTCTCACTAGGGGTAACATAGATACAGCCTACAGGAAAATTAAAGAGACCTTTGGACAGAAGAGAACCACTTGTATGAATATCAAAAGCTCAGATGGCAACCCAGTTCTAAGCAAAGAAGGGAAGGCAGAAAGGTGGAAGGAGTATATAGAGGGTTTATACAAGGGCGATGTACTTGAGGACAATATTATGGAAATGGAAGAGGATGTAGATGAAGATGAAATGGGAGATAAGATACTGCGTGAAGAGTTTGACAGAGCACTGAAAGACCTGAGTCGAAACAAGGCCCCGGGAGTAGACAACATTCCATTAGAACTACTGATGGCCTTGGGAGAGCCAGTCATGACAAAACACTACCATCTGCTGAGCAAGATGTATGAGACAGGCGAAATACCCACAGACTTCAAGAAGAATATAATAATTCCAATCCCAAAGAAAGCAGGTGTTGACAGATGTGAAAATTACCGAACTATCAGTTTAATAAGTCACAGCTGCAAAATACTAACGCAAATTCTTTACAGATGAATGGAAAACTGGTAGAAGCGGACCTCGGGGAGGATCAGTTTGGATTCCGTAGAAATGTTGGAACACGTGAGGCAATACTAACCTTACGACTTATCTTAGAAGAAAGATTAAGAAAAGGCAAACCTACGTTTCTAGCATTTGTAGACTTAGAGAAAGCTTTTGACAACGTTAACTGGAATACTCTCTTTCAAATTATGAAGGTGGTAGGGGTAAAATACAGGGAGCGAAAGGCTGTTTACAATTTGTACAGAAACCAGATGGCAGTTATAAGAGTCGAGGGGCATGAAAGGGAAGCAGTGGTTGGGAAGGGAGTGAGACAGGGTTGTAGCCTCTCCCCGATGTTATTCAATCTGTATATTGAGCAAGCAGTAAAGGAAACAAAAGAAAGATTCAGAGTAGGTATTAAAATTCATGGAGAAGAAGTAAAAACTTTGAGGTTTGCCGATGACATTGTAATTCTGTCAGAGACAGCAAAGGACTTGGAAGAGCAGTTGAATGGAATGGACAGTGTCTTGAAAGGAGGATATAAGATGAACATCAACAAAAGCAAAACGAGGATAATGGAATGTAGTCGAATTAAATCGGGTGATCCTGAGGGAATTAGATTAGGAAATGAGACACTTAAAGTAGTAAAGGAGTTTTGCTATTTAGGGAGTAAAATAACTGATGATGGTCGAAGTAGAGAGGATATAAAATGTAGACTGGCAATGGCAAGGAAATCGTTTCTGAAGAAGAGAAATTTGTTAACATCGAGTATAGATTTGTCAGGAAGTCGTTTCTGAAAGTATTTGTATGGAGTGTAGCCATGTATGGAAGTGAAACATTTACGATAACTAGTTTGGACAAGAAGAGGATAGAAGCTTTCGAAATGCGGTGCTACAGACGAATGCTGAAGATAAGGTGGGTAGATCACGTAACTAATGAGGAGGTATTGAATAGGATTGGGGAGAAGAGACGTTTGTGGCACAACTTGACTAGAAGAAGGGATCGGTTGGTAGGACATGTTTTGAGGCATCAAGGGATCACAAATTTAGCTTTTGAGGGCAGCGTGGAGGGTAAAAATCGTAGAGGGAGACCAAGAGATGAATACACTAAGCAGATTCAGAAGGATGTAGGTTGCAGTAGGTACTGGGAGATGAAGAAGCTTGCACAGGATAGAGTAGCATGGAGAGCTGCATCAAACCAGTCTCAGGACTGAAGACCACAACAACAACAACAACAACAACATGTTTCATGCGTCAAGCATCTGCCCCAATACCAGCCAGTGTGACTAGCGGCTCTCCCCAAGGGTGCTACATAGCCAAACCGAGGTCTGTCTAGCACAGCGGCCATTGGCAGGAGTTGTGATGCTCCAAGAGTACAAGCAACCACTCCTTGGCATACATGGGGAGTGAACAACTCAGGAATCAGGAGAGTGCTTCCTGTGTTGTCAGGGGACTCAGCCCGATGGGTACATAACACCCCCATCACACAGACTGGCTATGTGTGCCGGTGACCTAGCAGGGCAGAAGGTGGCTACCCGGGGGAAGGGAGACGGAATCCTCACTGCAGACGCCAGGGAGGGAGTCATTCCCCAAATGGCTCACACTAAAAAGAGGAAATTTTGAAGTTGAGGTCAAAACTCAAGTGGGGACCTAAAACCAAACAGGATGAATGTACAGGCAGAAAGAACACAATTGCAAACAATAAAGAAAACCAGGTGGATTGCCATGTCCATTTTTTTTGTGTGTTTAGGGCACTCACCTACGAAGGTCATTAGCGCCCAGTCACAAACGTTAGTGCAATAATACCGTAGAAAAATTCAAGGGAGCAGTAGCAGAGAGTACTCGCAAAGACGCAGATCTGTTTGGAGATGTCTGTCAATGCAATGAAACTAAGGATATGAGCTTGGCCGCAGTATCAGCAGCTTCATTCCCAGGCACCACAACGTGACCAGGAATCCACAACAAAAAGGACATGGGTGCCAGTATCAGCTAGCGACTGAGGGGACCATTCAATTCATTGCATGAGAGGGTGGTCCGAATATGAGTCCCAGTGACTCTGAATGGCGCTCAAAGAATCAGAGCAGATGGCATAGGCAGAATGACAATGGCGGAAGATATACTGAACAGCCTGATAGAGAGCAGAAAGCTCAGCTGTAAGGCTTGAACACTGGTCAAGGAGCAGATACTGAAAGGTATCATCCCCAATGACAAAGGCACATCCGACGCCAGCATTAGTCTTGGAGCCATCTGTGTAAATAAAGCCGTTATTAGTGGACCTCGAACAAAGTTCAAAAAACCTCAAGTGGTATATCGAATCCGTGATGTTCTCCTTTGGGAGCGACCCGAGTTCAAGGTGAACACGAACCTGAGCCTGGAGCGAAGGTGGCATCGGGCTTTCACCCACTCGAGAAGTAGTAGGGAGGGTAAAATCAAGTTGCTGAAGCAGGTGACGAAAGTGAACTCCTGGAGGTAACAGGGCAGAGACATACAGCCCATATTGGCAATCAAAAGAGTCGTCAAAGCAGCAGAAATATGATGGGTGGTTGGGCATTGACGTAAGTCGGCAGGTGTACCGACAACGCAACATATCGTGCTGGTAGTTTAGTGGTAAAGCTGCAGCTTCGGCATTCAGACTCTCAACAGGGCTGGTGTAGAATGCTCCAGTCGCCAGACGTAACCCCCCAATGGTGGATAGAGTTTAGACGGTGTAAGATGGACGGCCGGGCAGAAGAGTAGACAATGCTCGCATAATCTAGCTTTGATCCGACAATGGACTGATATAAGCGAAGCAGGACCATTCGACCTGCTCCCCATGATGTACCACTGAGAACACGGAGCACATTTAGGGAATGGATACAACGAGCAGCCAAATAAAGCCCATGTGGAGACCAGCAAAGTTTCCTTTCAAATGTAAGACCTAAAAATTTGTTTCTCTCCACGAATGGGAGAGCAATGGGACTGAGATCTAATGCTGGTGGAAGAAACTGTTTGTAACTCCAGAAGTTCATACAGACCATTTTCTCACCAGAAAAATGGAAACCATTTGTGACACTCCAGGAATATAGACGGTTTAGACAATGCTGAAGACAGCGCTCCAGGAGACATGTTCTGTGAGCGTTGCAGTAGACTGTAAAGTCATCCACGAAAAGGGAGCCTGAAACCTCAGCTGGAAGGCAATCCATTATTGAATTGATAGCTATGGCAAAAAGGGCCACGCTCAAAATGGAGCCCTGGGGCATCCCATTCTACTGGCGAAAGGCATGTGACAAAACAGAACCCACACGTATCCTGACCATATGATCCATTAAAAATGCATTAATAAAGAGAGAGGCAACTGCGAAGGCCCAAAGTGTACATGGTGTGGAGAATTCCCGCCCTCCAACAGGTGTCATAAGCCTTCTCCAAAAAGTTGTTCATAATGAAGGTCGACAAGGTAACTAGGTGGTCAACGGCAGAGCGGTGCCTACGAAAGTCACAATGGACTGTGGCAAGAAAGTATCAAGATTCAAGGAGCTAAACCAATTGAGAATTCACCATGTGCTCCATCAACTTGCAGACGCAGCTGGTAAGGGAGATGGGATGATAACTGGAAGGAAGGTGATTGTCCTTTCCTGGTTTGGGAATGGGAAAAACAATTGCTTCACGCCAGTGTGTGGGAACATGACCTTCAGTCCAGATGCGATTATAGGAGCGAAGAAGACAGCCTTTACCTGAGCAAGAAAGGTTCTTCAGCATCTGAATAAGGATACCATTGGGCCCTGGAGTATTGGATCGGGTACGGACGAGTGCACTTTCGAGTTCCCGCATGGTGAAGGTGGCATTGTAACTTTCACGATTCAAAGACTGGAAAGAAGGTGGCCGTGCCTCCTCTGCTCATTTTTAAGGGGCGGAAGGCAGGGTGGAAATGGGCAGAGCTCATAACCTCTGCGAAAAAGCGGCTGAAGGCATTTGAGATATCCTCAGCATCCACAAGGACTTCATTCGCCACAGTCACGCCAAAAATCGGAGAGTGGACCTTGGTGCCAGACAGCTGGCGCAGGCCAAACCAGACTACTGAAGAAGGGGTAAAACTGTTGGATGAGCTGGTGAAAGCCACCCAGCAAGCTGATAACACGACAACATTGTGCACAGAGTCGTTTATAACTGATACAGTTTGCTAACTTAGGACGGCGCTGGAAGGTGCGTAAAGTACGTCACTGAGCACGAATAGCGTCGCTGCATGCGGTAGTCCACCAAGGGACTGGGACTCGACATGGAGAAGAAGAAGTATGAGGGGTGGAATATTCAGCAGGAGTGAGAATAACGTCCATGAAGTATGCGACCTGACTATTACAGCTGGATAATTTTGGTCATGGAAGGTCACCAGGGAGGTGAAAAGCCCCCAGTCAGCTTTGGAGATGTTCCAGCTAGTGGAACATGGAGAAGGAGTGTGATGCAGGAGATGGATTATGCAGGGGAAAAGGTCGCTCGAGTATGTATTTGGATGAATGTTGTTCAACTGTGCAACAGTAACTTAAGCTTGCAAATTGTTAATGCATCTAATGTCAGTCCCTGTAATTAATTTGATTGATAAAATTGTTTGTTGAACCTGCCCAATTCATGTGACCTTTCCTTGTTTTGTGAACTGTGTACTTCCAATATCATGCCCTTTTCATAATGGTACAATTGCCAAAATATGGATTCTAATTAATTAAGCCTGCTAAAGTTTTTACTGCGCGGCTCATGACTGTTTTAATACGCTTTTAAATTGTAATAATATGAATGTTGTTAAGCAATAAATTGTATTACATAAAACAACAAATGAAAAAATATGTGAGTCCACATTCCACTTCTTTTCCTTAAAGCTGTCCAAACACTAGTTGTGTGGTATCAATGTCTTAATGATGGAAGGTGAGCAGCAATGTGACTTGCACTTCATGGAACACACAACTAAAGATTCAACAGATAGGTTCATAGTTCATCTTCCATTTCAGGAAGAGTAAAGTTTGTTATGCAATTCTTTCCACAATGCAGCAAAATGCTTCTCTCAGACTGAGCAGAAACTAACAAGACAATCAAAGCTTGCGGAAAGCTACACAGAGTTTATGAGGAAGTATGAAGGTTTACGACACGGCAGTACTAGTCATAACAGAAGGCATTTCATAGTACACGCCACTTCAGCTCAACTACTAAAAGAGAGCAGCATTTGATTTTCTTGCCAAATTAAACACAAATTTGTCACTAAACAGTCTTCCAATGATATGACCAACCATTCAACATTATTTGTAATCCATAACATTATGCTTTCACATACATCGCATTGCCTTCACAGTAGACATGGAGAATATGCATTGATAAGTTCTGGTAGTAGATGAAGATCGCACTTTCCAAAGAATATTGTGGAGGAGTGATAGATCTGCACCACCTTGGGAATACGAATGAAAGGCGATCACACACAGAATGACTTGTGCGCCCTTTCTTGCAGCCAGTAATCTGTTACAGTGAGCTCACAAAGAGAGTGAGCAGAGTGAGGCAGCAAACATTCTCACTAATCATTTCAATATCGACCATTGTATCTCAGGATGCAATACAGTAAGGGGTGAAATCAAGCTCCAGTAAGATCTCAGGAAGATATTGATAAGAGGTGGAGCTTCACTATGGAAATGGTACAGCAACACAGACGAACTATTCAAAAATATCCCCTCAGTGGTGCAAAAAACACAACTACTTTTACTGCTTGATAATGATGAGGATGTTAGAACTTGAGGTTTATTCTAGCATCCAGCTGTTCAACATTTTGAAACTGTGAACAATTTCAAACCAGCACCTAATATCTACAGCTTCAGCTTCACAAAATGCGCTGTACTGTGTGCCACATCATACATTTTTGATCCATTTGGATTAATTAGTCCCATTGTGATCACATTTAAGATACTTTTGCAATGTCTATGGCAGCATAAGTTAATGTGGAATGGGCCCTTGTCCTCAGAGTTGTACACCTTGTGGCAGACACTATACATTGAGATTCATATGACAGACAGCATGCATGTTGATCATATGGTCACTGCAGGAGGGACAGCTACCTGTATACAGAAGTCAGTACAAGATCTGGTTGATCATCCAAAGATTGATCATTTGATTCTGTTTCATGTATCAGAGACATACCTGAATATTACTGGAAGCAAATCCCAAACAGCTAACGTAGCTACAGAACATAGCTACACAGTTACTTTTACTTCACACAGGACAACCAGTGATAGATGAGCTACCAAACATGAAGTTAGATTTATTGAATTACTAAGCAACCCAAGATAAACTTGTGATACCCAAAGACAAGAAGACCTCTCTATGAAGTGCACGAGAAATTAATTTAATGACCATAATAATATTCTAAAAAGGGTTTTTTCAAGTTTGTCTGGCTATGATAATAGCAAGAAGAGTGACTATTACCATTTTGCAAAGGTGATTGATGTATAATTGCAATAACTAAATATTTTAGACAATTGTAGGTGGTAATTATCATGTTTAATGAATATCAAATGTGCTGTAACCTAGCTCTGGGGTAAAGTTACATATTTTGCAATGTCTATAGTATCAATGAATGATGATTGCTGCCATAAAGTCACATTCTAGTTCAAATAATGGGTTTAAACTTTTATTCACTTCAGGAATTTTTTCTCCTGCGCATGAAATCTGCTGCAAATGTGTGAAGAGTTTCTGCAGAGTGGGACAGCAATAGTTGCTTCATCAGGCTTCACTGTACTTGCTGATTTGAGAGTTTTATTCCATGCTATCTCATTCTCATTCAGTGAAGTGCTTTGCCCTAGATCTGTAGCACTGTGACAACGCCATTATATCAGGAGAGAAAATATGAAGTTACGATGCCATTAGCCAGTATGCGAGTATTCTTTGATATATTTTTGTAATTGTTCAGTAGGTAATTACATTGTAATATAAGACTTGAGACAACACTTCAGTTACCAGTGCAAATAAAGTTGCAAAAGTTGTGGAGTCAGGAAAGATTGGAGTGCAAAAAATAATAAGTATGAAGTGAAGATGAATAGGATATGTAGAAAGGTGTTAATTAATTAAAATCGGGTGTGCAGGGCACCCCACAGAAGGGCTAAAAACCATGGGCTGATAAAATTTGTTGGCACCCTGGAAGGTGGCCAGGAAACAGGGTGGGTGGGGTTTCATTACATGCCACAAAGCCAAACTTCCTTTGCTGCTGGTGAAACTCACCATCTCTCTGTCAGTCTCAGTGGTGCTGCTTCTACTTTCACTCACCTGAGCAATAGGACGCGGGGCTTCCCCGACAACAGGGCCTGATTGACAAAAGAGGAAATTGTGTGTTAATATAAAAAATACTTAATCTGCAAAAGTCAAACAAACAGTTGATAAATGAAGACTGTTTCAATATGACAATTTAAAGAACAGAATCAATTACTTCAATCTTTTAGAGAGCCTAGTGATCAGTGAATAACTGAGCATCTAATCTAGTCAATTATGTACAACAGTGAACATTACTAACCGAGATCCACAAAGTCAGAACTTTATTCGAGGTGCAAGCTGGCTATCTGAATACCGCCAGGGGCAAATAAACTTTTATTGTCAACATTTCAAATAATTATTAACCAAATTTTATAATTTAAAATCCTGTAGTAATCTGCTTATTAAAACATACAATTTTATGTTACAGGGTTAACTCACTGTGGCAAGTTTAACGGTTAGGAACTGTGTGTATGACTGTATATGCAGCCTCACTCACTGCAAGCATATGCTGTCATTCTATTCATCCAGTATTTGACAATGAGAGCACTTTGCGACTTGCAGAATACTTCATCAAGAATTTCAAATTATCATTAACTTTTCTCAGGGATACCCCACATAAGGTAATAGCAAAAATGTTATCACTTTCCACATTTTTGCTGTTCATGCAGTAAAATTGCACATCAAACACATACAATGTAATCCTCCTTTCTTTACTTACAGATGGATACACATAGCAAGGAGACTGTGTAGCAGACGATGTGGGTTGTTTCTCAGGTGCATTCTTCGTAAAGGTGAGGCAGGAAGAAATTTGTTGGGTATGGGAACAGGATGGAGTAGAAGACATAATAGGAATGAGGTGGAAGTGTGTGGTGTACCATATGACTGGTACCTTACAATGCTGTCTTGTGACATTCAACAGAGTGCTGCCTGTTGCTAGCATGTTAATAAACCTGAAACAAACTCAGAGCAGCTCATCTTGCCCATGACACCCATTGCATAGTTTCTGTATAGGGACCACATGACACTGGACAATTTTCCAGTATTCCTGTGCTCTTCACAGCCTTCATAGACCACTGCACAATGGCTCACCAGCCAATCCAAGTCCCAGACATTACATCCACTGTCTACTTCTAAGTGCCATGACTATATTAATAAGAATGTAGCCCACAATATTGACATCACTAGTGCAACCTACTCTTTAGATACCTACAGCAGTGCCACTCAGTTTTTACAAACAGAGTGCAGAACTGGAGCTTCAAGAATAGTTCTCATATTATCAAACATCTTTCAGTGGATCAGGGCATTCTTTACATTGCCTTGCTCTAACATTCCCAACTATTCCTCTGAGCACAACAACAATGGAATCTAGGAAAACACCAGTGCAGCTTGCAGTGCTCAGCTTAGCTCATATTTGTGACAACCTTACAGCATAACAGGACTATTGTTATGTTTTTAGCACTAGGAAGCCATTTCACACGCCCAACATTATAATGTGCCTTCTGTGTTGCAATGAAGTTCTAATGTTCATGACAACCTAAGCCATTTCTCACCTTGTGTATGGATCATCTGCAACAGGTGGGATAGATGACCACGAGTTGATGACAGATGGGGAAATGCAGCTCCCTACTGGACTCCATGTAGAGAGGTGAGGCAGTAAGAGAAACAATTTTGTCTGGGAACAGACTGTAGTGAAAGTCTTGATGGAAAATGTTTTTTGAGCAAAGGGACAGTGGTACTGTACGTACATTATCTTCGGATACTTATCACAAATTCTCTCCAAATGTGTGTGCACATTTCTCCTATGTTTTTCAGTTGTTTCTACTACACAATTTACTCCCAGCCTCTTCATTTCAGAGGTAATCAGCTTTCATGTGTCATATGGTAAATCATAAAAAACATTATTGCTGACTGGATTCCTCATAAACACCCTCCTCATTAAACAAAACACAGCTCCATAAATAAATGTAAACACTTAAATTATACGAAGAAACTACTAAGACAGCCAAAACAAAATAAGGAAAACAATGCAATTGTCTCCAGTACACTATCTCATAAGGAGGAAGAAAAATAGTACATCGAAAAACAGTGTCTGTACAATTGTGATGGCTAATCTCCAACTACGATCTGGATTTTGACAGTCCTGACTAACAGATACATGCATTAATTAGGAAAGTTAGTTTGTATGCTCTATTACTGCAATGCCAGACATGTCATCCAGCCATAGATACTTAGCCTTAGCTGTGGTAGCTATTATAAATGTAAAAATGTAGCTTTAAAAATAGAAGAAGTGATCAAACCAATAACTATGCTGAACACACTAGTTACAAGACACAGACATCACTTTTCTCCAAGAATAAGTTATCGGTGAAAATATATGTCTAATAGTATATACCTAGCAAATAATGTCATAAAGATAAATAATATCTTCACTGACATTGCCACCCACAAAAAAAGCAAAATCCTTGCAGTTCTTTCTACAAAAGGAGTAAAGAAGACCTCTTGTGTTGGTGATATGAGGGCTATGTAGCACTGGAATGGAGACAGGGAAGGGTCTGAATGGGTGAGAAAACTGACTAATCAAGGCTGAAGCCAGGAGGGTTACAGGAACGTAGGATATACTGCAGGGGGAGTTCCTGGCCACAGTTTATTACTGGTAATTCATGCAGACAGACAGCTTGTTGCTTGTCATTCCCATGCAGAAATCAGCACATTGGTTGAAGCTCAGCCTCTATATCAGATGACTGGTTTCACATGTAGCCCTGCCTTTGGTGGGATATATGTTGTTTGTGACCAGCCTGGAGTAGATGGTGAATGAAGGATGTATGGGACAGGTCTTGCATTTAGTTCTATTACAGTGATCTGAGCCATTAAGTAAGGGTTGGGAGCAGGGATTGTGCTGGGATGGACGAGTGTATTGTGTAGGTTTGGTGGATGGAGGAATACCACTGTGGGACAGGTGTGGAGGATAGTAGGCAGTAGAGTTGGGCAACACGATTCCTTTTCCCGATTCGATTCCTACGATTCAATCTCACACTGACAATCGATTCCTACGATTCGTTCACGATTCTTCCACGTTTCATTCTAGTCTGCGATGGCACGATTCCTACGGAATGCAAAAAGTTCTACATCTTACTCACAGATGGCAGGACATGTCTGAAATTGTCAATGGGGTTAGAATCGAACTGTATCATGATAAGATATGCCAGATATAGTTTATTTATGAGTAAACATGCGTGTGACGTTATAAGCGTGATTCTCGATTTATACATGTAATACCTTAATTGATGAAAGATCACGTTTGATTTAATTGCATCTATTGTTTATTTCAGTATGCCAGGAAAGACGAGTCGATTTGTGCGAAAGGTGGTGCAAAATTACGTGGTATGTCAGTTTGGTTGTGTCGCTTGAACGTATCTAACTACAGACGTCTGTTTTATAGCAACAAAATCTAGCAGTGAGGCAGAGGTGGTTTGGCTCATATCCTATGTTTTTCTGTGCTGTCTTTCGAAGTCCACATCACTCTTGTAATTCATAACGCAGCTGACAGCCCTCCCACACAGCAAATTTAGCTTAACTTTCATTTCTTCTAAATACAAAGCATAGGTAATTTGCTTTTAATTTGTCAGAGAACTTGCCGCTGTCACTACTACTTACGTGAGAAGACGACATACTTCTAAACAGTAAGATTCAATCGTATACAGCGACATTACTTCACTAAAATTTAATATGAATCTGAACACGATAACATTCGAAAACTCGAACTTGAAATTATTAATTAAAAAGCTTTTGTTTAAAGACGGTATTACATGGCGATCCGCCAAGAATGGTATTGGTTAGAGAGCCTATATTCTCTCTATATAGGCTCTGTAATATTGGTCTAGTGCGACAGCCATTTAGTGGCAGCACTAGTGGAACTAACAGAATTAGCAGTGAAGTAATGTCGCTTTACGCTCGTTCCCGTCAGCCACCGCAAAGTGTCAGCTTGGTTTTCACGAGTAATAAATATTACGGCCCACGAACTTCGTTTGTTCGTTCCGATCTTCCTTTGTTCACACGCATCCTCCACTTGACTGCCATCTGGCGGTCGTAATCATTCGGCACGACTCGGCATGATTCGGAAGTTGCCTTCGAAGTATAGCGTACTAAGAATCGATGAATCGTTGGAACTTGGAATCGTCACGACTCGGAAACATGCAATCGTTCTAACGATTCTTTTGAACGACGATTCGTCCGTATCACGAATCGATTCTTGCGATTCTTTATTTAGAGTCGTTCAAATGAACGACTCATTCACGAATCGCCACAACTCTAGTAGGCAGGACATTTCTGATTTCAGAGCACAATGATAGTTAGTCAGAACACTGGTAGAGGATGTAATTCAGTTGTTCCAGTCCTGGGTGGTACTGAGTTACAAGGGGAATGCTCCTCTGTGGCCAGATGGTGAGACTTTGGGGGTCGTGGGAAACTGCAAAGATAAAGCACAGAAGATTTGTTTTTGTACAAGGTTTGGAGGATAATTATTGTCTGAACACTTCATTGAGTCCCCCGGTATATTTCGAGGGGGGCCCCTCATCACTGCATATGTGGATAGACTGTATGGGAGGGACTTCTTGGTATGGACTGGGTAGCAGTTGTCAAAATGGAGGTATTAATTGTAGTTAGTAGGTTGGATATGGACAGAGGCAGAGATGTAGTCATCTTTGAAGTGGAGATCAACACCTAGGAACTAGGCTTGCTGGCTTGAGAAGGTCCTGGTGAGACAAAGGAGGAGAAGCTGTTGAGGTTCTGGAGGAATGCGTATAGGGTGTCCTCACTCTCGATCCAGATCACAAAGATGTCTTCAATGAATCTGAATGAGGGGAGGGGTTTTAGGATTCTGGGTGTTTAGGAAGAACTTTTAACCCATACTCATATCCCTGTAATAGACCCAGATGCAGGACCTGTCCCATACATCCTACCACCACCACCACCACCACCACCACCACCACCACCATCTCCAGTCTGGTCACAAATATCACCTATCCCATTGTAGGCAGTGCTACCTGTGAAACCAGTCATGTGCTATATAAGCTAAGATGCAACCATTGTGCTGCATTATATGTGGGCATGACGACAAACAAGCTGTCTGTCCACATAAATGGCCACCTACAAGCTGTGGCAAGAAACAAGTTGATACCCTGCTGCTAAGCACGCTGCCCAACACGACATCCTTCATTTAAACTCTACTCTATAGTGAGTAGCAACTTTCTGTTTCATAATATTCTTTGTTTCAATTCACTTCTTCAGTTTTATGAGTCCTTCACCCCGGCAGCATCTAATTGTATATTGTATTTAATTTTAAATGTACTATTTCTTCTTTATAATTTCATTTGATAGATTAAAAAATCTACTTGCCAAGCAGCAGCAAAAAAACAAACAGAAACACACACACACACACACACACACACACACACACACACACACGTGTGGGCAAGAAAGAATGTGATTGGTGATTAGATGTTTTTATCTATCCAATTAAATTACACTGTTCGACAAGAGTTCTATTCCTGATATCAAACTGTGTGCTTCTAACCCAGTTTACCATGGGAAATTCTAATATATAAACAAAATATCATTGTCAGGGATACGTTTTGTGTAGTATGTATGTATATACGAGGGTGGTTCAGAAAGTAACATCCGATCGGTCACATGTCGGGTTGTGGGGGGAGTAGCGACGCCATCTGTGCGTTCACGCACTCAACAGGTCAGTCGGCATCAAGCCGTGGTCGAGTGAACGTCGTACCTGCACTAGTTTAGATTTTGTGGCAGTTTGAAATCGTTGCTGCAATAGAAAACCCTGCCAAATGTGAAGTGCGTGCTGTCATAAGGTTTTTTACAGCCAAAGGATATTCTGCAGCAGCTATTCATTGTGAGCTTTGTGCCATGTACGGACCAAGAGTTATGAGTGAAGGAGTTGTCCGTGAATGAGTACGTTTATTTAAAAGTGGACGAGAAAACGTTCATGATGAAGAGAGGAGTGGTAGACCATCATTGGTGACTGACGAACTCGTTCAGACAGTTGATGCAAAAGTTCGTGAAAAATCGACGTTTCTCAGTGTCGGAGTTGTCTACCGGCTTTCCGCAGATTTCTAAGACTCTCTTGTACGAGATAGTGACAGCAAGGTTGGGTTACCGTAAGTTCTGTGCACGATGGGTGCCCAAAATTCTTACCGACCACCCCAAAACTCAAAGAATGGCCTCTGCATTAGACTTTCTGTCACGTTATGAGGACGAAGGAGAACCATTGATAAACAGAATCGTGACCGGTGACGAAACCTGGATTAAGTACATGAACCCTGAGACAAAAGAACAACCAAAGATGTGGGCACATTCAAATTCGCCTACCAAACCAAGAAAAGCCTCGCAAGATTTTTCTGCCAGAAAACTGATGGCAACGGTGTTTTGGGATGCCAAAGGGGTGTTGTTGGTTGAATTCATGGAACGTGGTACGACCATTAATCAAGACATGTACTGTGAAACAATAAAAAAGTTACGACGGGCTATACAGAACAAACGCCGTGGTATGCTGACTTCCGGTATCGTTTTTTTGCACGATAACGCCTGTCCTCACTCTGCCCGCAGAACAACGGCCCTTCCCGAGTCCTTCAAGTGGGACGTTATCAACCATCCACCTTACAACCCAGACCTGGCGCCAAGTGTGATTATCACCTCTTCATGCATTTGAAGAAATGGCTCGGATCACAGCGGTTTGATGACGACGAAGAGCTCAAAGATGCGGTCACAGGCTGGCTCCAGGCACAAGCAGATGATTTTTATGCAGAAGGAATTTCAAAGCTTGTGAAGAGATACGATAAGTGCCTCAATCGCTATGGAGACTATGTAGAAAAATAGTGCAAAGATGTAGTTGTAAGATGTATATATTAAAATATTTTTATTTAACTTCGTGTATTTTTTTAAATCAACCGGAGGTTACTTTCTGAACGGCCCTCGTATATATATATATATATATATATATATACATATCCACAATTCACGGTAAACATAGGGACATTATAGAGAGATACAGGTATGTTGCCACATCCGTTAGTGATGGAACATAACAATTTCTTGTTACAGGTATGTTGCCACATCTGTTAGTGATGGAACATAACAATTTCTTGTTCAACAGCAGGTGGGAAGAATCAGATGTCATCGAGTTATCCCCTGCCATATGTATGTCACTGAGACCACCTGCAATAGCCCATTATCTCTAACAGTGACAGCCGGTTGCTGCATCAAAACTAAGTCTCAGTGGTGTTTTGCTGCATAACGGAAATAAAATACCCTTCATTTCAGTAGCTTATGCCAGCTTGACCAAAGAGAATTACCAATTTGTAGAATGGGTGTTAAATTCATTACTATACCGTGAATACAAATGGAAAATATTTGCAGATTTCAAAGTAATTGCGATGGTACAGAGAATGTAACAAGGGTACGTGGAGTATGCCTGTTTTCTTTGTGAATGGGATAGTCGAGACGGAAATTGTCACTACATGAAAAAGAAATGGCCTAGTCGGAAATGGAAAGTGGGCGAAAAGAATGTACAACATTAATGTCAGATAGCTCCTGGGGATATACCACTTACACCACTTCACATCAAACTTGGGCTAATGAACAATGTGCAGTGTGTCTTTGAAGATACATATGATGGACCCTCATCTGGACTACTTCATAGAGAGTTGTAGTGATGTATTGAATGAACATGGCGAAAAATACCATAAGGACATTTCTACCATAGAAAGGTGTTATGAAGGGAAGTGGGTACCTTCTATATTAGCAGATTATTGCTGGAATATCATTCAAGATAAGAAAGATTCACAATACAAGAGAAGAAAGTGATGTGCATTAGAATAGAGTGGTTCATTTTCTTGTCGATTTCCTCTTATTTCTCATATCAAATAAATGCTACAAGGTGTATCCAAAAAGATTTCTGTGTTATATGTTAGAATTCATGCTCCATTAATGTGATGAAATTATAACATCATAAATATGTGAATTTCTCTATTGAATTTCACCTCATGTTTGTTGCAATATATCAGAAACAGAAGAGAAAAAGAAAATGGTGATTATTCATAAACAATTCCTGACAAAAAAAAACTAAAAACAGTTTTGAATTCAGCTTTCTAAGTACAAATAGGATCACAATGTATTTTTTTCAGAAATACAAGGGTGTTTGTAGAAGAGTGTTATTTTGGCAAAGTTGATTGTATTAACTGTTATATTATTATATTTCTTCTTTAGATATTGTGCACTAAACCCACATTGTGATGGAGTTAAAAAAATGCTTTCTTCAAATATTCTTGTCAATTCTATCACATTTCCCCAACAAATGTACACATTGGCAGATCTAAAACAACATTACAATTTGGTAGCCTTGCCAACAACATCCAGAAGTAACACATTTCTGATTACATCTTAAGGTGATTTACATTAAAAACCAGTATATACAATATATTTTTCATCCAATGACAGACAACAAACGAAATATTTACATTTGTAAAAATATTTCACAGGAGAATCATAAAAACAAAGAAATAAAATGACATGAAAGAAGTATGCTGATGGTTGGAAGAAAAAAAAGGTAACTTTTCTGTTCATCCATGTAATAGCCAACTCGCATTTGAGCTCCCATGTTACTTAATGTGATATTATTTCTTGGTCAAAGAGGCTTGGCATTCAGAGGTTCAGCTCAGAAAATTGCAGGTTCAACTAATGAAAATTTCCTGTGAATATTCGAACTCTTCTGTTTATAACAATTGAATACATAGGCAAGGTGAGAGACCAACAATAGTCTGGAAAGCATTTGCACATGCATTATCTGTCATGTGACACTCAGAATGAACTTTTTCTAGTTCTCAAGTCGGTGGTGACATATTGCAACAGAGATAAAATCAGAAGCATTATTCATTTACTGTTGCTGCAACTCCCAGTTCAAATCATACCGAACAAACAACATTCACCCTGCATTGTATTTACTATGACAAGGGGGCTGATAAATCTGAAACATGACTTGTCTTTGGAATTCAGAGATTGTAATCAGGAAATGTGAAATGCTATCCCACACTCAATGTGATCAACACTTGTGAAACATTCTGCTTCTCTTAGTGAATGCCACAGACTTGGTTACAATAGGGGAAAGAATATTATAGGGTCACATAAAGGAACACCAACATTTTCTTCAGTGAAATCATTTTCTAAAATTTCCCCTCTATTGAGTCCCTCATGCTCATTCCATCATTGTGGAACATTTGAATGCAATGGAGAAGGTTCAACAATGAAGCATATGAGATACACAAGCCAAATGAGAAAAATTACTGGTTGGCCATATGTGCATTATCCACTTGCTTGTCATCGATTTGTGTGTGAACACCACCTATCATTCCTATCCTGCACCATTACTGATGACTAGAAAATTTGTCTTTGTGCTAATGCAAGGGAAAGAAAAGAAAGAAATGGTTTAGTCCAAACAAAGCAGTAATGCCACATAAAAAGACTTGCATGCATCCACATAAGATAGTGTTATGCATCTGGTGGAACAGTGGCCATGTGGTGTACAAAGAGTTGCTTGCATGAGGTAACTCTCCTGTAGGCATTTATTGTCATCAACAGACATCTTCCAGACGAAATCCCAGAACAACAACTAGGAAGACTGTGTGAAGTGATGCTATTCCACAATAACAGCAACCGGAATCCTGCGACACTGGCCAGTAACACTATACAACAACTGGGTTGGGAAGTCAATCTGCAACCACCTTTTCACCTGACATTGCACGCACAGATTTCACCTTTTCTGCTCTCTGTTCAATGATCTTCACAAACTTCCTTTTGGGGTGAAAATACACTTTGAACATGGCTCTACAAGCTCTTTGCTACAAAACCACATGATTTTTACAGTTATGGATTCAGAAAGTTACCCCAACATTGGCAGACTTCAGTGATCAGTGAAGCAGATTATATTATTTTCAATGATTAAAGTCTCCATTACGTGTAGTGTGTGTTTTTGGAACTTATAGAAAATATTTGAGTCTTATGCACCAGCCCAAGATGTTTTGTTGGTCATGAAACTGTTAATGTAGAAATAAACAATCAAAGGCTAAGTCTGGAATAACATTTGTCACAGTCTGTCCCTCTGTCAGTCAGATAAATTTTCTTAAACCTGCAGGCCAACTGTATGAGGAGTTGTGGTGAACTGATTGATTGCGAATGTCAGTGAGGGGATGAGTTGGAACAGGGTGTAATACACTCCTGGAAATTGAAATAAGAACACCGTGAATTCATTGTCCCAGGAAGGGGAAACTTTATTGACACATTCCTGGGGTCAGATACATCACATGATCACACTGACAGAACCACAGGCACATAGACACAGGCAACAGAGCATGCACAATGTCGGCACTAGTACAGTGTATATCCACCTTTCGCAGCAATGCAGGCTGCTATTCTCCCATGGAGATGATCGTAGAGATGCTGGATGTAGTCCTGTGGAACGGCTTGCCATGCCATTTCCACCTGGCACCTCAGTTGGACCAGCGTTCGTGCTGGACGTGCAGACCGCGTGAGACGACGCTTCATCCAGTCCCAAACATGCTCAATGGGGGACAGATCCAGAGATCTTGCTGGCCAGGGTAGTTGACTTACACCTTCTAGAGCACGTTGGGTGGCACGGGATACATGCGGATGTGCATTGTCCTGTTGGAACAGCAAGTTCCCTTACCAGTCTAGGAATGGCAGAACGATGGGTTCGATGATGGTTTGGATGTACCGTGCACTATTCAGTGTCCCCTCGACGATCACCAGTGGTGTACGGCCAGTGTAGGAGATCGCTCCCCACACCATGATGCCGGGTGTTGGCCCTGTGTGCCTCGGTCGTATGCAGTCCTGATTGTGGCGCTCACCTGCACGGCACCAAACACGCATACGACCATCATTGGCACCAAGGCAGAAGCGACTCTCATCGCTGAAGACGACACGTCTCCATTCGTCCCTCCATTCACGCCTGTCGCGACACCACTAGAGGCGGGCTGCATGATGTTGTGGTGTTAGCGGAAGACGGCCTAACGGTGTGCGGGACCGTAGCCCAGCTTCATGGAGACGGTTGCGAATGGTCCTCGCCGATACCCCAGGAGCAACAGTGTCCCTAATTTGCTGGGAAGTGGCGGTGCGGTCCCCTACGGCACTGTGTAGGATCCTACGGTCTTGGCGTGCATCCGTGTGTCGCTGCGGTCCGGTCCCAGGTCGACGGGCACATGCACCTTCCGCCGACCACTGGTGACAACATCGATGTACTGTGGAGACCTCACGCCCCACGAGTTGAGCAATTCGGCGGTACGTCCACCCGGCCTCCCGCATGCCCACTATACGCCCTCGCTCAAAGTCCGTCAACTGCACATACGGTTCACGTCCACGCTGTCGCGGCATGCTACCAGTGTTAAAGACTGCGATGGAGCTCCTTATGCCACGGCAAACTGGCTGACACTGACGGCAAAGGTGCACAAATGCTGCGCAGCTAGCGCCATTCGACGGCCAACACCGCGGTTCCTGGTGTGTCCGCTGTGCAGTGCGTGTGATCATTGCTTGTACAGCCCTCTCGCAGTGTCCGGAGCAAGTATGGTGGGTCTGACACACCGGTGTCAATGTGTCCTTTTAGCCATTTCCAGGAGTGTATAAGAGGCACAGGGACACATACAGGTACTGAGGGAAGGAGGATTGTGGAACTCAAGGATGAGCTAAGGGGAACTCCTATATGTTTAAATCAGGGAAGCTGATATGGGAGTGGAAGGGGTGACAGAATTGGAGATGGGTCTCGAGAATGTAGTTCACAGGTTGTGAAGCTACGACCAAGTCAGGCATCTTGTACTCACAAGGGAACCTCCCCATCGCACCCCCCTCAGATTTAGTTATAAGTTGGCACAGTGGATAGGCCTTGATAAACTGAACACAGATCAATTGAGAAAACAGGAAGAAGTTGTGTGGAACTGTGAAAAAATAAGCAAAATATATGAACTGAGTAGTCCATGAGCCACATAAGCAACATAATGGACTACGTAAGCTTAGGAGCGCCATGGTCCCGTGGTAGCGTGAGCAGCTGCTGAACGGGAGGTCCTTGGTTCAAGTCTTCCCTCGAATGAAAATTTTACTTTCTTTATTCTTGCATAGTTGTTATCTGTCCGTTCGTTCATTGATGTCTCTGTTCACTGTAGTAAGTTTAGTGTCTGTTTTGCGACCGCACCGCAAAACCGTGCGATTAGTAGACGAAAGGACGCGCCTCACCAATGGGATCAGAAAACATTTGATCGCAAGGTCATAGGTCAGCCGATTCCTCCACAGGAAAACACATCTGATATATTCTATGTGACACTGGTGACGGCATGTGCGTCACATGACAGGAATATGTTGTCAACCCACCTAACTTGTACACTTGGCGAATGGGTAAAAAGATTCTTCTACCTTGCCCGATTTAGGTTTTCTTGTGGATGTGATAATCACTCCCAAAAATGTGATGAAAACATAAGAGTTTGTCAAATAAACTGAAAATAAAAAATTAAACTTTTCACTCGATGGAAGATTTCAACCAAGGACCTTTCATTCCGCAGCTGCTCACATTACCACGAGACCACGGCGCTCCTGCGTTCCCATCATCCTTAATGTTGCCTATCTTCCCATGAACTACTCAGTTTGTATATTTTGCTTATTTTGTCACAGTTCCACACAACTTCTTCCTGTTTTCTCAATTTTTCTGTGTTCAGTTTTTCAAGGCCTATCCACTGTGCCAACTTAAAACTAAATCTGAAGGGGGTGCGATGGGGAGGTCCCCTTGTCAATAGCATGTTGTCATTGCATAGTCAATTACCCTCTTGGCAGGGGAGGGATAACGGTGGCACCCAGGCTCTTTCACACGTCACGTCAGTGAGGTTGCAAAATACTGATTCAGGAGAGAAGAAGGATTACAGGGACAATATTCTTCATTTCGAGACATGATGATGAGGTTTCAAATCACTGGACATGAATGTGGTTAACTTGATCCAGTCCCCAATAAGATTGGCAATTTTCCTCTTTAAGAAGCTCAACTATGCTGAGTGATTGTTTTATACATAAATATATTTATCTCAAGGTGATAATTTCAATGAGCCACGACTACGGAATAAGGGGACTGTGATCTTAACATTGCTAATTATTGTAGTGTGCCAATTTGTAATGTTAGCTCACCTTTACAATGACTTATTTTAAAATGTCAATTTGGTACTTAGAAATTTGTCTTCTTTCTCTTTCATCACGTTTCCCTCACAATCTACCACCGCATACATTTTAAACACAACTGCATATTTGTGACCAATCTTTTGTAGTTACAAAGGCACTGCCAATTTTCAGTATGAATTATGTACCATGTAATTAACATCCAGTGCCAAATTCAAGTATAAAATTTTTAACAACTGTTTCACTGAAATACTTTAGCAAGAAAAATACGGAAAAAAATACAACATAAGAAAATATTAAAGCAATAACTTTAGCATGTAATTAAGCTACTGAATAAAGCAAAAATCTCACCTGCCAGTACCTCCTCTGGGTGTACCTCTTCCTGTTCCTGCAAAAAAAAATAAAAAGCTGAATAACTTTACATGAACTGAATTTAAGCATAAATGAAACACCTTCAAATGTGTCAGTGGTATGTTATCTCACTGCACATGCTCATCTCAGTGTTAGTAAGTTGGTAAATTATATAATGACAGATTACGAATCAGGTGCAGTGACAAGTAGATACATGTGAAATTTTATTAAAGTGCAATTGACGAAAACTGCATAATAATACAAATGGAGAATCACAAAATAATTCTATTTCAATTGAGCATAACTGTCTGAATTCACTAGAGCTGCCAGCTGCCACTTACAGCCACTGCCACAGTGCAGGACTAAGGAGCCCACAAAACAAGTCAACATGGTGGGAATGTAGACTACAGCTGCTAGATCCATGAAGGCTGGTGCAAGGATAATGCCAGTGACTGAAATAGAAGTACAGAATAGTTTGCTGGAAAGAACACCCCTCAAATATGACCTGGTGGAGTAGTCTGAAGGATCATGGAAGGGGAAGTGAATAACAGACCATTATAAAATTACAGATCATAGAGATAGTGATAGGGTTTATTATGCCTATATCTGCTGCTACCAGGACAGAAATTTGAAATTGATTCTTGGTCTCAGAGAGCCATCTGAGGTTGGCCCACACAACAGAAGAGGGTGTGGAACAGTTAAGAGAACTAGTAAATGGACATTTGAAAATTTGTGTCTGATGCAGCTGAATCATGTCCACACTTGCTTAGAGGCCTGTGGGAGCCACATTGGACAGGTTCTCTAACGGTTGTCATGTCTCAGCATGTTGAGTGCTGTAATGTACTGTACAGGATTTCCGGCCTCGAGTCTGTATGATCCTTTTTGCTCATTATTCTCTTAGGGGTAGTTTGCTGCAGTTTCTTCCTTTCTTCTTCTTCTTCTTCATTTTCATTTTATGAGTCAGGGATTCTTGCCCGCTCTGGTTTTACAGTTGTCTCCACAATCTCCTGGGCTGTCCTCCAACTCTTCTGCCGCTCAGTGTGTACTCCTACATTACCTGTGTTAAGTCTGGTTTTGTATCTTTTTAAATGTTTTATTACATATTGATCCTATATTTAGTCTTTCCTAATATCTTCATTTCGGATTGTATCCACCCTCACACCATCTTTAATACTCCTTTAAGATCTCATTTCCGCCGCCTGTATTTTCCTCAGTTGGTTTTGTATTTTTTTTTTTTGTTTTGTTTTAGGGCGCAAAACTGCTATGGTCATTAGCGCCCAATCTGTGACTTAGGTAAAAGTAAAATACGAAAATGGAACCAGCAGCTAAGGGAGCGAAACTCAAAAAATCGGAGAAACTAAAAGCAGGAGTACAGCATGAAAAACCACTAGAGAAAGGGTTTGGTTGTCCCCAAAAAGGGCTTCAAATGACCGACGTCATCTCACTGGCACTAATAAACTCAAGAACGCGATCAGCTGAGCGCGTTATCTGCTAAAATTGACGATATTTCAGGCGACAGCTGTAGACGGGCGCGTAACAGAGTAAAATAGGGGCACTTGAGTAAAAGGTGTCTCACTGTCCACAGCTGAGAGCAGTGGGGACAGAGTGGGGGAGGATCACCGCTTAAAAGATGTCGATGGCTAAAAACACAGTGCCCTATCCGGAGTCTAGTTAATATTACCTCCTCCCGACGACGCATTCGGGAGGAAGAGGTTTAAGCACAGGGAAGAGCTTTCATGTCCCGCAATTATGGGGAAGTGTTGACCAATGTGCATGCCATAAAAGAACAACACGATGACATAAAACACTCCATAGATCGGTGAAGGGAATCGTGTGAATAGCTGGTCGAAGAAGAGAGACTGCAGCCTTGGCTGCTATATCGGCCACCTCATTTCCACAGATACCAACGTGTCCTGGGATCCAGAGGAACACCACCGAGACGCCCCCAAAGGG
This sequence comes from Schistocerca americana, assembly GCF_021461395.2. Lineage (NCBI taxonomy): Eukaryota > Metazoa > Arthropoda > Insecta > Orthoptera > Acrididae > Schistocerca > Schistocerca americana. The sequence goes on along the minus strand of NW_025726148.1, from coordinate 2,953,212 downwards.
AGCAAGTGGAGGCAGTCCTGAATCCGGTGGACCAGTGGGTGGACAGGGTAGAGAGCTTGGAGACTGAGGAGAGAGCTGAGAGAATCTGTACACATAACATACTGTATCCGCTGATGGTGACGGATTTATTGGACAGCCTGGAGAACAGTGTAAAGCTCCGCAGTATAAACGGAACACTGACTGGGAAGCCGAAATCGATTTGGGGTGTCGCCAACAATATAGGCACTCCCTACACAAAATGATGTATTTGATCCATCAGTGTAAATAAATGTGGCATCCTTCATTTGTGTACATTGAGCAGAAAATGCCCGACAATAAACAAGTGAAGGGGTACCATCCTTCAGAAACTGACAAAGATCACGGAGCAAGCAGGTCTGGCGATGGAGCCAAGGTGGTGCTGTACCCCCAGTTCTCAAGAAAGTTTTAGGAAAGCGGAAGGAAAGAGAATGGAGCAGTTGACGGAAGGGGACTCCCGGTGGTAGTATGGAGGAAGGGTGGCCTGCATACCCTACATCAAAGGAGGCGTCGAAGAAAATGTCATGGACTGGATTAGCAGGCATGGAAGACAAATGGCTAGCATAAAGACTCAGAAGGACTGCTCGCCAATCGGACAGCGGAGGTTCGGCAGTCTCAGCATAAAGGCTTTCCACAGGGCTGGTGTAAAAAGCTGTAGATACTAAACGTAATCCACGGTTTTTTTTTTTTTTTTTTTTTTTTGGTGGGGTTTAAGGGCGCTCAACTACTTAGGTCATTAGCGCCCAGTCACAGTTGTTAGAGCACATGGAATCTAGTAAAACTCAAGGGGTGGGGGGGGGGGGGGGGGACACCAGAAAGTCCTGACAAAGATGAAGATAAAAGACGTATAAAAGTTAGATGTCTTTGGACAAGGCAGTCAAAGTTATAAAAAGCAGAACACGAGCAGCTGCTCGAGCGTCATCAGCTAAAATATCCGGTAAAGTAGATAGCAGGGACAGGACAACACAAGATTGACAAAATCGGGGACACGACAATAAAACATGGCGCACTGTTAATGCTTGACCACAAGGGCACTGCGGGGCTGGGTCACCGGAGATCAGGTAGCGGTGGCTAAGCCGGCAACGCCCAATCCACAACCTAGTCAGAAGGACCTCTTCTCGCCGAGATGGTCGGGAGGAGGATGTCCAAGCAGTTGGGAGAGGTTTTACCCCCCGGAGCTTGTTTCCTTGGAGGAATGACCAAGCATCCCACCACAACGACACAAGCCTCTTACAAACAACCCCATGAACGTCAGATAACGGGACGCAATGGGAGGCTGGCCGAGGCAGGAGGACTGCAGCCTCATTCCCAGGCACTCCTACATGTCCGGGAACCCACAGAAAACTGACAGGAGACCCTCATCAGCGAAAGAATGGAGGGACTGCTGGATCCGTTGCACCAAAGGATGGACCGGATAGGGAGCTCCAAGGCTCTTAAGAGCACTGAGGAAATCAGAGCAGAGTGTATACGATGAATGGTGGTGGCGGCGGGCATACTGAACGGCCTGATGGAGAGCAAAAAGCTCGGCCGTAAAGCTGGAACATTGGTCGAGGAGCCAGTATTTAAAGGTGGCGGCCCCAACGACAAAGGCACAGCCGACACCATCGTCAGTTTTGGAGCCATCGGTGTAAATAAAGGTGTGACCAGCAAGTCGTGCACGAAGTTCGACAAACTGTGAGCAATATACATCAGCCAGAGTACCCTCCTTCAGGACTGAGCTGAGGTCGAGATAAATATGAACCAGAGCCTGGAGCCAAGGTGGTGTCGGGCTCTCACCCTCTCTGAAGGTGGTAGGGAGGGCAAAACCCAATTGTCGAAGCAGGTGATGGAAGCGGACTCCAGGGGGCAGCAGGGCAGTCAGATACAACCCATACTGACGGTCGAGAGAATCGGCAAATGAGGACTGATAAGAGGGCTGGTCGGGCATTGACAACAGCTGACAGGGATACCGACAAAGCAGTACGTCGCGCCGGTAGGTCAATGGTAATTCGGCAGCTTCAGCATAAAGACTCTCGACGGGACTAGTGTAGAAGGCTCCGGTCGCAAGACGTAACCCCCGATGGTGGATGGAGTTGAGACGGCGTAAGAGGGATGGCCGAGCAGACAAGTAGACAAGGCTCCCATAATCCAGCTTTGATCGGACTATGGGCCAATACAAGTGAAGCAGGACAGTGCGATCCGCTCCCCAAGATGAATCACTAAGCACTCTGAGGACATTAAGGAACGTGTACAATGGGCAGCCAAATAAGAGACGTGTGGAGACCAACGAAGTTTCCTGTCCAATGTGAGCCCTAGAAACTTAGTTGTTTCCACGAAAGGGAGAACAACGGGACCGAGATGTAAGGACGGCAGAGGGAACGCTCTATATCGCCAAAACTTGATACAAACCGTCTTCTCTTCAGAGAAACGGAAGCCATTTGCCACACTTCATGAGTATAGGCTGTCTAGACAACGCTGAAGGCAGCGCTCCAGGAGGCATGTTCTCTGGGCACTGCAGTAGATAGCGAAGTCATCGACAAAGAGAGAGCCTGAGACATTAGGTGCAATGCAATCCATAATTGGATTGATCGCGATGGCAAAAAGGGCTACACTCAAGATGGAGCCCTGAGGCACTCCGTTCTCCTGGAGGAAGACGTCGGACAATATGGAACCCACACGTACACTTAACTTTCGATCTGTTAAAAAGGAATCAATAAAAAGGGGCAGGCGACCGCGTAGACCCCACCTGTGCATAGTGCAGAGGATACCTCCTCTCCAACAGGTATCATAAGCCTTCTCCAAATCGAAGAACACAGCTACCGTTTGGCGCTTTCGCAACAAGTTGTTCATGATGAATGTCGACAAGGTCAACAGCGGAGCGGCGGTGACGAAAGCCGCATTGAACATTGGTAAGTAGCAGTCGAGATTCAAGAATCCAAACTAACCGAGCGTTAACCATGCGCTCCATCACGTTACAGACACAGCTTGTAAGAGAAATGGGGCGGTAACTAGAAGGAAGGTGTCTATCCTTCCCAGGTTTGGGTATAGGAACAACGATGGTGTCACGCCAACGCATGGGGACTTGACCTTCGGTCCAGACGCGATTGTAGGTACGAAGAAGGAAGCTTTTGCCTGCCGGAGAAAGGTGTGCCAGCATCTGAACGTGAATGGCATCTGGCCCCGGAGCTGAGCAACGGGACAGTGCAAGTGCACGTTCGAGTTCCCGCATAGTAAAGGGGGCACTACAAGTTTCCAGATTCAGCGAGTGAAAGGAAGGTCGCCGAGCCTCTTCTGCCTCTTTCCTGGGAAGGAAGGCAGGGTGGTAATGGGCGGAGCTTGAAACCTCCGCGAAAAAGCGGCGAAGGCGTTGGAGACAGCCACAGGATCAACAAGGACCTCATTACCTGAGGTCAGGCCAGGTACCGAGGAGTGGGCCTTAATGCCCGACAGCCGGCGCAGGCCACCCCAGACGATAGAAGAGGGAGTAAAACTGTTAAAGGAGCTGATGAAAGAGGCCCAACAAGCTTTTTTGCTGTCTTTGATGACTCTACGGCATTGCGCTCGGAGTCGTTAGTATCCAATACAATTCGCCAACGTAGGATGGTGGCGAAAGGTGCGTAAAACACGTCGTCCAGCAAGTGACGTGAAGAAGAGGTAGTACGAGGATTGGAACGTTCGGCAGCATTGATGATAACAGCCGTGAAGTATTCAACCTGACTGTCACAACTAAGAAAATCGTGGTCCAGAAAGGTCGCCAGGGAGGAGTAAAGTACCCAGTTAGCTTTCGGTATGTTCCTGCTCGAAGGACGTGGGGATGGGGTGTGGTGCAGGAGACGAACGACACAGGGGAAGTGGTCGCTCAAATAGGTGTCAGAAAGGACATACCACTCGAATCGACGGGCAAGAGTGGTAGAACAGATCTAGAGGTCCAAGTGGGAGTAGGTATGAGTAGAGTCCGAGAGGAAAGTCGGGGCGCCAGTATTGAGGCAGACAAGATTGAGATGGTTGAAGACATCCGCCAAGAGGGAGCTTCTCTGACAGGATGCAGGAGAGCCCCAAAGGGGACGATGGGCATTTAGGTCGCCAAACAATAAAAACGGCGGAGGAAGCTGAACAATCAGGTGCATCATGTCAGCCCGACTAACTGCGGATGACGATGAAGTGTAGACGGTACAAACAGAAAAAGTGAAGGCAGAAAGAGTAATGCGGACAGCTATTGCTTGGAGTGGGGTGGTCAATGGGATGGGATGGTAATAGACATCGTCCCGAACAAGCAACATGACCCCACCATGAGCTGGAATACCGTCCACAGGGGTGAGGTCATACCACTCCGAGGTATAGTGGGTAAAAGCAATACGGTCAGTCGGGCGCAACTTTGTTTCCTAGAGACCAAGGACGAGCGGACAGTGCAGGCAGAGGAGCAGTTGTAATTCCTCCCGATTAGATCGAATACCTCTTATGTTCCAATGTAACAAAGCCATCGCTAGTCAGAAAAAAGCGGGAATGAAACAGGGGAAGAGCTGGTCACCTCGACGGCTGCAGAGGGCCAGGTTATGAGGGAAAAACGCTACAACCGGCGGGAGGCGGATCCTGTTCCATCGAGTCATCGCCAGCTGCGGCCGCTGTCCTGGGTTGCGTAGGAGGGGCAGTATCATTCGCCGACGAGAGGCCAGCTGAGCGCCTGGCAGCAGAGCGTCCCGGCCAAACTGAGGACGGCCGGGAGCAGCGACTCATGGTTGGAGCGTCAGACGAAACGCGCCAGGGTGGAGAGGGGGATAAAGACTTCTTCTTGGAGGCCTTCTTGGAAGTCTGATGAGGCACGGGGATGGTATGCTGGACCCGAAGAAGGTCCTCACGCGCGGGCTCCATTTTGGAATGCCGGACCTTGGAAGCCGAGGTCTGGAACATTTGCCCGATGGACGCCTGAGAAGAGGATGGCTTCTCAGGTGGTGGAGGGGGAGGAGGAGGAGGAATGGTGGCCCCTGGGGCAGAGGGGGCAGGGGCCACGAGGGAGGAGGATTTGGAAGGGAGGGATTTGGGAGGCGGAGGCATAAACCCCAGATGGGGTGAGGAGGTGGAGGGGGGACAGGATAGGGGTGAGGATACTGTGCAAGGAGGCAACACGACTGAGGCCAACTATATTGCCAACGTCACGGGATGGAGGTGGTCATACTTCTTCCTGGCCTCAGAAAAAGAGAGATGATCCAAAGCTTTTAATTCTTGAATCTTCTTCTCCATCTGATACGCGGGGCAGTCTATAGATCAAGGTGAGTGGATGCCAGGACAATTGATGCACCAAGGTGGTGGAGTGCATGTATGTTCCTCACGAAGAGGACGTCCACAATCGCCACAAAGGGGCTCAGCCTCACACCGTGACGACATGTGCCCAAAGCGCAAACACCGAAAGCAGCGCATAGGAGGTGGGACGTAAGGTGCCACGTCGCACCGGTAGCACATCACATTTACCTTCTCCGGGAGAATGTCCCCCTCGAATGCGAGGATAAAGGCCCCGGTGTCGATGCAACAGTCTTTGGGGCTGCGCTGGACTCGCCGCACGAAATGCACGCCTCAGCACTCCAGGTTGGCCCTGAGCTCCTCATCAGATTGCAGCAGGAGGTCCTCATGAAAAATAACCCCCTGCATCCTATTCAGTGCCAGATGCGGGACAATGGATACTGGGATGTCCCCTAGTCAGTCACATGCTGGAGTGCCGCCGACTGTGTGGCGGAGGTGGTCTTTATATAAACGGACCCCGAACGCAATTTACTGAGAGCCTTGATTTCCCCAAAGGTGTCCTAGATGTGCTGGACAAAGAATATGGGCTTGGAGGTGGCGAACGTCCCCCCCATTGGTCCGAGAACAGCCTAAATAGCGGGGGAAGTATATCGCCCCAAGCCGGCGAGCCTGTCCTTCCTCCCAGGGAGTGGCCAAGGGGGAAAGGGCAGGAGTACCAGAACCAGAGACAGTACCTTTCTTTTCAAAAGACTCTGCCGCAGATCGACCTGATACATTTTGACATTTCATCTACAAAACATCCACCCCAATACCACCCACTCCAACCAGGGGCTCACCCCACGGGCGCCACCCAGCCTCAACAAGGGCCACCTGGCAGGATGACCATTGCTGGGAGTCCTGATGCCCCAAGGAGACGGGCATCTACTCCTTGGCCGACGTGGGGAGGGTGCAGTTCAGGTATCGGCAGTACGATCCCTGTGTTGTCAGGGGGCTATAACCTAGAGGGTACATGACGACCCCACCACAATGGGCTGGCTACCGTGCTGGATTTCGGGTGCCATGTAAAGTCCATCATCATCGTAGGTGCAAATGGGGACGCACTATGGGCATAACTTGTGCAACCCATCAGGTGTTTAGGCCAAATTTGAGGAATAGTGGGTGTGGTTACAATGCAGTTACAATGCTGAGTGCCAAGGTCTTAGTGCACTGAGGACCAGTGATACACCACGTAAGGTGTCCTACCCCAAAAGGCTCGTACTTCTGTAGAATTTGGAAAATGGAGGTCAAACCCCAAGGGGGACCATCACATGGAAGGCCGAAATGGTTGAAACTCCTTTTAGTCGCCTCTTACGACAGGCAGGAATACCTCGGGCCTATTCTTACCGCACACCCACAGGGGGAAGACTACTTGATTGTGGGGAGTTATTACTATGTGCAGTAGCACACCAGATGTCATTCAGATTTTGGGTAAAGTGAGATTTTGCATAGATCTGCATATCCACAGTTGGAATAATGGAAGGAAATGGCAGTAAGTATCTGCTTCTCTAGCCAAACGGTCAGCCAGTCCATTCCCTGGGTTGCTCAAATGACTTGGAACCCAGAGAAAGACATCTGAACAGGTGGCACACTCGTGGGCCAAGAGAAGGGCACGTATAGCAGAGACCGAAGGATGAGGTCGATGGCCAGCAGGCTGCTCGTTGGATCTGAACACATTAAAACACTGTGGAGGGAGGCCTGAGATAAAAAAGGAGGGCTCTGTGAATTTCCAGAAACTCTGCTGTGAACACACTAATTGATCCTGACAAAAAATGGTGTTCTAAGGCAGTAGGAGACATGAAAGTGTATCCCACCTTATCTACTGCCTTAGAACTATCAGTGTGAAAAATTGTGGCACCCTAGAACACTCCAAGGATGGCACATACAAGACAGCGGAGAATTAAAGAGTTGACAAGAATCTTAGGACCCTGGAATAGATCAGTCATAATTCATGGTCTAGTTACCATCCATGGGTGGGAGGGGTATGGGAGGAAAGATGTGAAGTACATTACAGCGAGTGGAGACGGGGATCCCGACATAAGGAAGTGATACGCATGCCAACCGGCAATCCCACACAAGAACGGGTGTCAGGAGGGAGACAGTCCTCAATGGCGAAGAGTACAGGATACATCGGATGGTCAGGGAATTGGCGAATGATGACTGATTAAGAAAGTAGTAGTTTGCTCAGTCATGTGTGTAGAGGGGGAATCCCCACTTCTGTGAGGAGACTATCAATGGGACTACTGAGAAAGCCAGCAATAGCCAGATGAACCCCACAATGGTGAAGAGGGTCAAGCAGTTTCAAAGTGGAAGGAGCTGCTGAGCCGTAAACCTGACCACCACAACAGTCTGGAGAAGACCAGGCCACAGTAAAGATGGAGAAAAGTGACAGTCTGCACCCCAAGATGCAAGGGCCAGGAGGTGGAGAGCATTAAGCTTCCATATACATACAGTATTTAGGTGGCAAATGAAGGGCAGCCATGTCAGCTGGTTATCAAAAGTAAGGCCCAAGAAACAGGACTGTGCTACAACATCGAGAAGCTGTTCACCTAAATAAAATTCTGAGTTGGGGTGTACTGTGAATCAGCGATAAAAATGCATTACCCACATTTTTTTGGGAGAATCCTGGAACCAATAGGTGGTGGCCCATGCAGAGGCCCATGGGATGGCATCTTAGAGCAGACACTCACCAGATGCTACTTACTGGGAGCTGCATCATATGCAAAAATCATCGACGTACAATGCCAGAGTAACCAGAGGCCTAATAGGGGTCACAAGCCCGTGGACTGCTAGGAGGAAGAGTGTGACACTTACCACAGAACCATGTGGGATACCATTCTGCAGAATTCCAGGGGTGCTGAGGGAAGTTCCAACTTTGAACCGGAAGAGCCGCTCAGAGGAAAACTCATGGATAAAAATCTGAAGGGGCACATGGAAGCCTCAGTCATGGTTGGTAACTAAAATGTGATGGCACCAAGCCATGTTGTGTGCCACATGTAGGTAAAAAGAAGACCACAACTAGGCACTGGTTGTGAGTAAAAGCCTGTTGCGTAACTTTTTCCAACCCAAGTAAATGATCAGTTGGAGATCATTTCACTTGGAAGCCACAGAGATATAGGGACAAAAGGCCCGGAGATTCTAGTACACAACATAATGTGTAGCTAACTATCCTCTCGAGAAGTTTACGTAGTACATTTGTCTGGTTAATTGGGTGGTAGCTGTCAAGGCCATTGGGTTCTTTCTGGCCTTAAGGACAGGGAGAACTATACTGTTTCATCATTGTGACAGAAAAGCAGCTGTGAACCTAATGCAGTTGAAGATAATAGACCATCTGGTTGCGGACAGAATATGGGCCAGCTGCCATGTCCCATGAAGAGGTAAGAGCCTGCTTGACTATAGCACTCACTTAGTGTTGTGTGTTATGAACAGATTGGTTTGGGGGGGGGGGGGCATAGTGAACACTGCATTTCTGCTGGAGAAATGTAGGAGGACAGGAAGATGATGCCAATACCGTCCCAAAGTGTCGTGTAGCAAGGTGTTCTGCGAGGACCGATGGATCAGTGCACAAATCACCGTTAAGGTTAAGGCAATGGAATACTGACTGTCGCTGGCAGCCAAGAACAGTACGGAGCTTGGACTGAACCTGCAATGAAGAGGCGTATGTCCCCGGAGGGGCACATATTTCTCCCAGCATTCCTTTTTACACTACTTAATAAGGTAATGAGCCTTCGCATGAACACACTTAAAAGCGAAGAGGTTCGTCTTTGAAATGTGTTGCTTAAAATGCTGCAGTGCATGTCAGCAGTTATAGACAGTGACTGTGACATCCTTGGCCCACCAAAGTACCCATCAACGATGAGGGGACATGTTGATGGGGGGGGGGGGGGCGGCAGCAGTGTGAAGAACAGTGGCAGAGATGCCTTGCAGACCGCATCAATGCAATTCGACAGGGAGGTGTAGAGGTGCACAGCAGATGTATACAAAGGGCAATTGGCCCTGCGGAATTCGTAACTTGGGGGCCTGTCTGCCTGGTGACAGCAGGGGAACAATAGAACCACTGGAAAGTGGTCACTGTCACAAACATCATCATGGGCTGACAAATGTAGGGAAGCTATGAGAGCAGGAGAGGTGATCATGAGATTGATAGTGGTAAAGGTGCCATTAAGAGCATTGAATTGGGTAGGGGATCCCTCATTGAGGAGACACAAATTCAGGTCAGTAATAGGCTGGTCAATTAGGAGACCCCTACCCATTGAAGTGTCACTCTCCCACACTGGGTGGTGGCTATTGAAGTCCCAAGGATGAGAAACGGGGTGTGAATTGCTGGATTAAGGTACACAGTGCAAAGTAAGGAATTATTGTACCTGGAGGGAGGTCGACACTGCAAATGGTGATTGCCAGAGACGTATGCACTCTAAACACTATAGCTTCCAGGTAGGTACTTAGTGGGATCCGGCGACTACGACATTGGAGGGAACCAAAGTGCAGATCCCACCAGAAGCTTCCCTGTGGCCAGTACAGTTCCGACAGAAGGTTGCATTTCTGGTAGGTGAGGATAGTAACTTTGGCAATTTCAGTGGATGACTGTGTGGCCAGAATCCAGATTACACAAAAAAAAAAAAAAATGAGGATACCATGTCACTTGGTCAGTGGCCTGCACCAACAAGGGTGAGGTGACATCCGTAAATAAGATAAGATCTCAGGCACAGGTTGCAAGGCAGGAGGTGGCATTACTGGGGACAGTGGTTGGGGGGGGCACCTTGTCTTAGGATTTATGTTTCTTCCTGTCCGTTTTCTCCTCCTCCTATTCCTATTTCAGAGCTGGAGGAGGGTAGAGCACAGAGGGAGTACAGGTGACTGAAAGAGAGCAGGTGACCTTTGGATGAACAAACGCACTGTGAGTGATGGTAGGAGTCTTCCAGCCTGAACTGAGCTGGGCAAAGGGGCCTTGTAAGGGAGCCCAATCACTGGCAGGTGCCAGAGAAGGAGCGCACTTCTTCAGCTGGAGAGAGGGAGCAGACCCAGACAGGAGGTTGTGGCAACTGCTAGGGTAGGGGGAGGGAGAGGGGATAGGTGGATGGGGCTGGGCAAGGGAGAGGTAGGAGGAGGAAATGAAGTAAAAGAGAGATAAGTTGAAGATAGTGACACTGGATGGAGTATCTCATACTTTTGGTAACCCTCAGTATAAGACAGGCGATTCGATGACTTGTATTCATGGATCTCCTTCCTCTCTTATACGCCTGGCAAATTTGGCGAGTGAGGGGAGTGGCTTTCAGTACATTTGTCACACACAGGTGTCAGAACACAGGGGCTTCCCTCATGGAATGGTTGTCCACTGTGAGTGTACAGAGGGTCTACCATTCACCAGGAAAACATATGCCCAAATTGCAGCCACCAGAAGCACCGCATAGGTGGTGGGGTGTATGGCTTCACATCACAACTTCGGCACATAACCTTGACTTTCTCTGGGAGGGTATCCCCCAAAAAAGCTAGAATGAAGGCACCAGTATGGATGCGGTTGTCTTTGTGGCCCTTCTCCACATGCCAAACCAAATTCACACCTCTCCAGATTAGCCCAGAGGAGTTCCTAATCCTTTTGCAGGGTGAGATCCCAATGAAAAATCACTCTCTACACCATATTCAGAGATTAGTGAGGGATAAAACAAACTGGGACATTGCCAATATGATCACAGGTGCAAAGAGCTGCCGATTGGGTGGCAGAAGATGCTCTGATCAAGAAAGTTTTCCTCAATATTTTCCACAAAAACAATGGCATTGTGGCAATTAATTGTAAACAATAAAGGGAACCAGGTATTTGGCCATGTCAAGATGAATCAGAGCACCAAGAAAGGGGTAGGAGAGGGTAACTGGGAGTGAGCAGGGATAGGGAGGGAGGGCAGGGTTTTTTTTTTTTTTTTTTTTTTGTGGTTTTTGGGCGCAAAACTTCTATGGTCATTAGCGCCCAGCCCGTGACGTAGAAAACAGGAGAAAAACGAAATTTAAAACCAGCAGCAATAGGAACAAAGTCATAAATTTTGAGAAACTAAAGGCAGAAGGAATGCTTAAAAATCCACTATAGAAAGGGGTTGGTTGTCCCCCCAAAAAAAAGCTTCAAATGACTGACATCATTTCACTGTCACTAATAAACTGTAAAACGCGGTCAGCTGAGCGCGTGTCATCTGCTAAAATCGACGATAGATCAGGCGATAGCTGTAGACGGGAGCGTAACGGATTAAAATAGGGGCATTCAATTAAAAGGTGTCTGACCGTCCACGGCTGAGAGCAGTGGGGACAGAGTGGGGGAGGATCTCCGGTTAAAAGATGTCGATGACTAAAAAGACAGTGCCCTATCCGGAGTCTAGCTAAAATTACCTCCTCCCGACGACGCGTTCGGGAGGAAGAGGTCCATGCGCAAGGAAGGGCTTTCACTTCCCGCAATTTATTATGGGGAAGTGTTGACCAATGCGCATGCCATAAATGAGCAACTTGGCGACATAAACTGCTCCGTAGATCGGTAAACGGAAGAGACTGAATAGCTGGCCGAGGAAGAGAGACTGCAGCCTTGGCCGCTATATCGGCCGCCTCATTTCCACAGATACCAGCGTGTCCCGGGAGCCAGAGGAACGCCACTGAGACGCCCCCCAGGTGGAGCAAGCGCAGACAGTCCTGAATCCGGTGGACCAGAGGGTGCACAGGGTAAAGAGCTTGGAGACTTAGGAGAGAGCTGAGAGAATCTGAGCAGATTACGTACTGTATCCGCTGATGGCGGCGGATGTAGTGGACAGCCTGGAGAATAGCGTAAAGCTCCGCAGTATAAACCGAACACTGGTCGAGAAGCCGAAAGTGATTTGGGGTGTCGCCAACAATATAGGCACTCCCTACACCTAACGATGTTTTTGAGCCATCGGTGTAAATAAATGTGGCTTCCGTCATTTGTGCACATAGAGCAGCAAATGCCCGACGGTAAACAAGTGTAGGGGTACCATCCTTGGGAAATTGACATAGGTCTCTGAGCAAGTCGATCCGGGGACAGAGCCAAGGCGGTGCTGTACCCCAAGTTGTCAAGAAGGTTTTAGGAAAGCGGAAGGAAAGAGAATGGAGCATTTGACGGAAGCGGACTCCCGGGGGTAGTAGGGAGGAGGAGCGGCCTGCATACCAGACATCAAAGGAGGCGTCGAAAAAAAGGTCATGGGCTGGATTAGCAGGCATGGAAGACAGATGGCTAGCATAACGACTCAGAAGGACTGCCCGCCGATTGGATAGCGGAGGTTCAGCAGTCTCAGCATAAAGGCTTTCCACAGGGCTGGTGTAAAAAGCTCCAGACACTAAACGTAATCCACGGTGGTGGATAGAGTCGAGACGCCGAAGAATAGACGGCCGAGCAGAGGAGTAGACTATGCTTCCATAATCCAATTTCGAGCGCACTAAGGCGCGATAGAGGCGGAGAAGGACCACTCGGTCCGCTCCCCAGGAGGTACCATTCAGGACACGGAGGGTGTTAAGGGAACACAGACAGCGAGCCAAAAGATAGGAAACGTGGGCGGACCAGCACAGTTTTCTGTCAAACATAAGACCCAAGAATTTAGCGACGTCGGAAAACGGAAGGTTGACAGGACCTAGATGTAAGGAGGGCGGAAGAAACTCCTGACGTCGCCAAAAATTAACACAAACGGTCTTACTGGGTGAGAAACGGAAGCCTGTTTCGATGCTCCACGAGTGGAGGCGATCGAGACATCCTTGAAGACGTCTTTCAAGAAGGCTGGTCCGTTGACAGCTGTAGTAGATCGCAAAATCGTCCACAAAGAGGGAGCCCGAGACATCAGGAAGGAGACAATCCATAATTGGATTAATGGCGATGGCAAACAGTACAACACTCAGCACGGAGCCCTGGGGTACCCCGTTTTCTTGGGAGAAAGTACGGGAGAGAGTAGTGTTCACCCGCACCCTAAATGTGCGCTCTGCCATTAATTCGCGAAGAAAAAGGGGCAGCCGGCCTCGAAAGCCCCAAGAGAACAGTGTGCGGAGGATGCCTGTCCTCCAACAGGTATCGTATGCTCTCTCCAGATCAAAAAATATTGCTACCGTTTGGCGTTTCCGGAGGAAATTGTTCATGATATAAGTGGAGAGAGCAACAAGATGGTCAACGGCAGAACGATGCTTTCGGAATCCGCATTGGGCTGGTGTTAAAAGACTGCGGGATTCCAGCCACCAAGCTAAACGGTAATTCACCATGCGCTCCAAAACCTTACAGACACTACTCGTGAGAGAAATGGGGCGATAGCTAGAGGGGAGATGTTTGTCCTTTCCAGGTTTCGGAACGGGAACGACAATAGCTTCCCGCCATCGCCTGGGAAAGGTACTGTCGGTCCAAATTCGATTATAAAGGCGAAGGAGGTAACGCAGGCTATGGGTTGATAAATGCAGCAACATTTGGACATGGATACCATCCGGTCCTGGGGCGGAGGAGCGAGAAGAAGAGAGCCCATGTTGGAGTTCCTGCATGGAGAAAACAGTTATGTAGCTTTCGCGATTTTGAGAGGAGAAAGCGAAAGGTTGCACTTCCGCTGCACGTTTCTTCGAGAGAAACGCTGGCGGGTAATTTGAAGAGCTCGAAATCTCAGCAAAGTGCTGACCCAATGAGTTAGAAATTGCGACGGGGTCCACTAAGGTATCATGCGCGACAGTGAGCCCAGAGACCGGGGAGAAACTAGACGCGCCTGAGAACCGTCGAAGCCGACTCCAAACTTCCGAGGAGGGAGTGAAGGTGTTAAATGAGCTAATAAAGAATTGCCAGCTTGCCTTCTTGCTATCGCGGATGACGCGACGGCATCGCGCACGGAGCTGCTTATATCGGATACAGTTGGCCAAAGTTGGATGGTGACGGAAAATGCGAAGAGCACGTCGCCGCTCACGTATTGCGTCACGGCATGCCTCGTTCCACCAAGGAACTGGGGGGCGCCGGGGCAATTCGGAGGTGCGTGGTATTGAACGTTCCGCAGCTGTGAGAATAACGTCGGTAAAATGTGTGACCTCATCGTCGACGCTGGGAAAGCGACGGTCATCGAATGTCGCTAGAGACGAAAAAAGTGTCCAATCGGCTTGGGCAAACTTCCAGCGTCGCGAGCGCATATATGGCAGTTGAGGCTGCAGTCGAAGAACACATGGAAAGTGGTCACTCGAGTGTGTATCATCTAGGGCGAACCATTCGAAGCGCCGAGCTAGCGGAACAGTACCGACCGCAAGGTCCAAATGAGATAAATTTGCCGTGGAGGCAGACAAAAATGTGGGGACCCCAGTGTTGAGGCAGACTAGATCCGCTTGGTGGAAGACGTCTAGCAATAGTGAGCCACGTGGACAAGGATGTGGAGATCCCCAAAGCGGGTGGTGGGCATTGAAGTCCCCAACCAGCAAATAGGGGGGTGGAAGCTGATCAAGAAGATGAAGGAGATCAGCTCGTGCCAGTGGTGTAGACGATGGAATGTATACCGTACATAGAGAGAACGTGTATCCAGAAAGGGAAAGGCGGACGGCGACAGCTTGGAAGGAACTGTTTAAGGGGATTGGATGATAATGGAGAGTATCATGGAGCAGAATCACGAGTCCTCCATGGGCTGGAGTGCCTTCAACAGAGGGGAGGTCATATCGGACGGACTGAAAATGAGGGAGAACAAAGCGGTCATGGGGACGCAGCTTTGTTTCCTGAAGACAGAAGATGACCGGCGAGTAGGATCGTAAGAGGATCGACAATTCATCCCGATTGGCGCGAATGCCGCGGATATTCCAGTGGATAATGGACATAGGGTGAACAGAAAATGGAGAAACGTGACCAAGGGTTCTGTCAACTCAACGACTGCTCAGAGCTTGCGACCGACAGCATGGAATGGCATTCAGTCGAAGGCAGAAGATCCTGATCCATAGGTTGGTTAGGAGCAGCTCCTGCCACCAACGATCGGCCAGTTGACCGGCCACCAGCAGTGCGCCTTGGCGACATAGAAGATGGCCGAGGGCGATTTCCGCCAGGTGGTGCTGTAGTTGGGACGCAGGAGAGGAACTGTGTTTCTTCGTAGCCTTCTTGGAGGTATGATGTTTAGATGAAGGAGGAACCGATGGTTGTGAAGTTGCAGTACGTAAAAACTCTTCACGAGAATGCTCTTTTTTCGAGGACTTGGCGTCTGACTTTTGGGCTCGAGATTTAGCAGAACCCGACGAAGGGTGAGCCATAGAGTGGGCAGGCGAAAGTGGTGAGGTTGAACAGGCGATCTTTGCACTGGCCGATCTGACGACCGTGGTACTAAATGTGAGGTCGCAAGTCTGCATGGCCGCCTCCTTTGTTGGCCGAGGAGAAGCAAGGACAGTGCTGTATTTTCCTTTCTGAGGCACGGTGGGCTGTCGACTGGCGAGTAACTTTCGAGCAGCAAAGGTCGACACCTTTTCCTTCACCCTTATTTCCTGGATGAGCTTTTCATCCTTAAAAACGGGGCAATCTCGAGAGGAAGCAGCGTGGTCACCCATACAGTTGATGCAGTGAGGGGATGGAGGTGGACAAGCACCCTCATGGGCATCCTTGCCACACGTGACACATTTGGCCGGATTGGAACAGGACTGGCTGGTGTGATTGAACCGCTGACATCGATAGCAACGTGTAGGGTTTGGGACATAAGGGCGAACGGAAATTATCTCATAGCCTGCTTTGATTTTTGATGGGAGTTGAACTTTGTCAAATGTCAAGAAGACAGTGCGGGTTGGAATGATGTTCGAGTCAACCCTTTTCGTAACCCGATGAACAGCGGTGACGCCCTGGTCAGACAGGTAGTGCTGAATTTCTTCGTCAGACAATCCATCGAGGGAACGTGTATGAACGACTCCACGCAAGGAATTTGAAGTACGGTGCGGTTCCACCCGGACAGGGAAGGTGTGGAGCAGAGAAGTACGCAGCAATTTTTGAGCCTGGAGGGCACTGTGTGTTTCCAACAACAGGGTACCATTCCGTAATCTGGAACAAGACTTTACAGGACCCGCAATTGCGTCGACACCTTTCTGAATAATGAAAGGGTTGACCGTGGAAAAGTCGTGACCTTCGTCAGACCGAGAAACAACAAGGAACTGTGGCAACGATGGAAGAACCGTCTGTGGCTGAGACTCAGTGAACTTACGTTTGTGAGCAGACATAGTGGAAGGTGAGGAAACCATTGCGGAAGAATCCCCCATGATTACCGGCGTCTCCGATGGCGCGCTCCTCCCTTGTGGGGGCCCTCACCGAGGGCACACCCGCCTTAGGTGATTGTTCACACCTCAGGTCACACCTCCCAACAAACGGACGGAGGGACCAATCGGCACTTTCGGAAGGTATCAGCTCGGGTAATCACCCCTCCCTGGGCCTGGCCGTTACCAGGGGGTACGTACGTGTCCTACCTGTCTACCCGGGGCGGGGAATTACGCGTTACCCCCGTCACCGGCTACGCATGGAAGTGCGTGGGTCGGCCTTCAGACACGCACAGGGAGGAAAAAAGAGAAAGGGAAAGGAAAGAAAAGGGGGTCTCAAACGCCGCAGCGGAGAAAAGGGCAAGGAGAAGAGGGAAGGAAAGGAGAAGGACAGAGGAAGGACGAGGACTTGCAAGTGTAAAAGCAAGGAATTTGGAACAGTTTCGAGTGTCCGTCTCCGGACGTAGGCACATACCGTACTCCCAGAGGGGGAGAAAGGGAAGGAAAGAGTGGTGAGGGGTGGGGGGGCGAAGATGGGGGACGGGGAGGGATGCGGAAAGGGAAGGGAAGGTATGCAGCCCGGAAAGGAAGGAGGGCCACATTAGCTCGGGAGGGCAGGGTGACAAATGCGGACAGTAAGGAAGAATAGGCTGCATTAGCTCAGAGCCACATGTGCACCACGCATGAACTAACACGAAGGAACGGTAACCCCCTTGGGAAGGGGGTGGGGGGGTGGCTATTGTCTGCCTAGAGGGAATGATAATGTAAAGTAGTGCAGGCATTTTAGTGACATTTTTGAGTCTTGTGGTAAATAATTATGAATTACAGGACACTGCTAAATAACCATCTGATACAGTTTGCAACACATACAATAACCCTAGACTGATTGCATCAGCACATCTGAAGAAGCTGTTACCATTTCTGTCAGCAACTGGGGAAGGTGCAAGTGAACTTAATGCACTACTTCAAGCAATATTCATGTGCTGATGGCATTACAACTAAATGTATCCTTTCAAGATGTAATTACATCACTGCTCTTTACAGAAAAAAGTTGACCAGTCTGTAACAACAAAATTTAAAACCCGCCTGAGTTTCAATAGCTTTCTGACATTAGAATGGAGATGTGCTTTTCTCAAAAATAAATGCAAATCTGAAATTATCAAGGCTACAGTACTACCATGACACAGCACATATGGGAACAAACAGCGGACCACCTGCAATGTCAAGCACTTAGGGTGTTTGAGATGAATCTAGTCGCTGCTAGTGTTGCGTATGTCATGCGTCACTTGACTCAAGCTTTGCAGAAGTGCAGCAAATTCAGGCAAGCCACGTGTAGTGAACACAAACCTATAGTGATGCCGAACAAATTGTTCAACAATTGTTCAAAGGGTGATTGTAGGGCTTCTAGTTGCACTTATGTATGCCGTCATGCTTGTCAAAAAGGGCACCACACATTGCTACACACAGAAATAAAACACACAAGATGGAACAAGGAAGGATTGTCCTAGTGACATGAAACACAAAAAATGGTATACATCCATCAAGTACATTGCATTACTGCTCACTTATAATCATCCGAGACAAACAAGTGCTGCTTACAACAGTGACAACATGGTTGATAGATAGTAGTGCCTCTGACTTCACGGATGGCACAGTAGAGTATACATTCAAGGAACAGGTGGAATCATATCAGAAACAAAGCAGCACGTCTCTGTTTAAGTTGACTTCTGTATAAACCTCTTCATTTCACCTTCTGTCTGGGATCAAGACAAGATGTCAGTTACCTTCAGCAAAATTAAACAGTGTGTTGGATTTGACACATATAAAACTTATCGATCTAGAATTTCGGTCACCTGGCAAGATCGACAAGTTGCTGAGAGCAAAAGTTTCTCTGTACATTCAGAAGGCGAGGACTATCTCCATAAGAACTGATCATCCAGTGCTTTAAGAGACAGAACTGTGTTGGATTATGTATGTGAAGGAGTATCAAATGGTAGAGCACAAAATGTTTTCAAGGTGGCCATTCATATTACGCTTTGTGAAAACTGACACCGACTTTCTTGAACAAACTGTGGAAGACAGAAGGATTAAATCATGTCTGAGTCGTAGCAACACTTGCACATGTGTGTTGGTTTGGTGGGTCCTGAAGAACGATTGGCGTGTGGACATGTGGCTGGCAAGTTGTTGCTTTTGGCAGACTCCCACTGTCCGGTGCAGGTCCCAAGATGCTGCTGAAGGTTGAATCAGTCATAAGGCCAGATAGCGGTGAGCTGCATGAAGACATACGGACATTGCAAGCAACCAGATTGGCAAGTAACTGGCTTACTCTACAAGCTTAAATTTTATGGCTCCTCAATGATCACCTGAGTGTGTAGGATGCAATAATACCCTGGCTGGAATCCTGCAATGTATGGCTCCTTCACAACTGAGTGGAGTAAAGTGTTGTTCTTTTACATTTGTGTTATCTAAAATTGCATCTGTTACATTAATGCACCTATGAGTGACTGAGTGCATGATCATCAGTCAGTGTTATTAATTACAATTTGTGTTCCAGGTAATATGTCATGCAAGTGTAAGAGTATTCCCTGTTGTAAGTCTCATGAAGGGAATCAATTGTAACGTGATCTATGTCAGAGGCAAAGTGATCTTGGTACATGTGTACACTTGAGTTATCTTATCAGCAGGTGCTGATATTTTCAATTCTGAATAACAGAAATTTTAAACAATGTCAATTACACTGCTAGTCACTTGTGCGTTTTGTTCACATTTTCTACTTCCTGCCCCTTCTTGTGTGAAGCTTTATTTGTGCAGAATTCTGTTCCCATTGGTGTGTGTTGGCAGGGTAGCTTTGGCAGGAAATGATGTGTTCTTGTTCCCTGTGTCCAGAGCAGAGGCATGTTTGCCTTTTACTATGGTGGCACCTCTGTTGTCGCACGGCGTCTGAGTTGACTGGCAGTCTGCTGCCCCTACCAGTCACTCGAGTGAAGCGAAGTTGCTCATCTGACATGCTCGATGTCAGAGTGCCGCAATTTGGGCAGGAACCAGTAGTCTGTTCAATTCGGTGAATTTATTGAGCTCAGGAGGATAAGGTACATTTATAGAGTCTGAGGTTCCTGCTCATTATAACTAACTACTCGCTTAAATGTTGCATCCTTATTACCAATTCTAAATACATTAAGTTTAAAACCTGTTAGTTACCAGTGTAAACTGTCGACATTTACCTTGGTGCATAGTCATTAGCTAACTCCACTTGGGGAATTTGGCTGCTCATTCCTAGTTGACTGTGATAGCTCTCTGCTCTAGCTCTCAGCCTGCTCTGAATTTTTGACAAATGTATGTTTATTAAATGTCTTTTACTTCTCCCAGCACAACCTGTGATATATGAGCTATCAAATATGATGTTAGGTTTATTGAATTACTAAGCGACACAAGTTAAACATATGATACCCAAAGAAAAGAAGACCTCTCTATGAAGTGCACGAAAAATCTATTTAATGGTTCAGATAGTATTCTAATAAGATTTTTTTCAAGTTCATCTGGCTATGATAATAGCAAGAAGAGTGACTCCATTATCAGTTTAAAAAGGTAATTGGCATGTAACTGCAATAACTAAATATTTTAGACAACTGTAGGTGGTAATTATGTTTACTGAATATCAACTGTGGTGTAACCGATCTCTTGGTTAATGTTACATATTTCTCAATGTCTATAGTACCAATGAATGATGGTTACTGACAGAAAGTCATATTCCAGGTCAAATAGTGGGTTTAAACTTTTATTCACTTTCAGAATTTTTTCTCTTGCATGAAATCTGCTGCAAATACATGAACAATTTCTGCAGAGTGTGACAATGATAGTTCCTTCATCGGGCTTCAATGTACCTGCTGATTTGAGTGGTTCATTCCATGCTATCTCATTCTTGCTCAGTGAAGTGCCATGCCCTAGATCTGTTGCACCCATTACTGTCATTAGCCAGTATGCGAGTATTCTTTGAAAAATTTTTGTGACTGTTCAGTAGGTAATTACATTGTAATAATAGACCCGAGTTACCAGTGCAAATGGAGTTGCGAAGGTTGTGGTGTCAGGAAAGATTGGAGTGAAAAAAATAATAAGTATGAAGTGAAGATATATAGGATATGTAGAAAGGAGTTGATTAATTAAAATGGGGTGTGCAGGGCAGCCCACAGAAGGGCTAAAACCCATGGGCTAATGAAAACTGTGAGCACCCTGGAATGAGGCCAGGAAACATGGGGGAGAGGGGGGGGGGGGGGGGGTTCATTACATGCCAAAAAGCTAAACTTCTTTGCTGCTGGTGAAACTCACCCTCTCTCTGACAGTCTCAGTTGTGCTTCCTCTACTTTCACTCACCTGAGCTATAGGACGTGGGGCTTCGTCGGCAACAGGGCCTGATTGACAAAAAAGGAAATTGTGTGTTAATATAAAAAATACTTAATCTGCAAAAGTCAAACAAACAGTTAATAAATGAAGACTGTTTCAACATGACATTACAAAGAACAGAATCAATTATTTCTATCTTTTAGAGTGCCTAGTGATCAGTGAATAACTGAGCATCTAATCTAGTCAATTATGTACGACAGTGAAAATTACTAACCAAGTTCCACAAAGCCGGAACTTTATTCCAGTTGCAAGCTGGCTATCTGAATACTGCCAGGGGCAAATAAACTTTTATTGTCAACATACAATGTAATCCTCCTTTCTTTACTTACAGATGGATACACATAGCCAGGAGACTGTGTAGCAGATGATGTGGGTTGTTTCTCAGGTTCATTCTTCGTAAAGGTGAGGCAGGAAGAAATTTTATGAGTATGGGAACAGGATGGAGTAGAAGACATCATAGGAATGAGGTGGAAGTGTACCATTTGACTGGTACTTCACAATGCTGTCTTGAGACATTCAACAGAGCGCTGCCTGTTGCTGGCATGTTAATAAACATGAAACAAACTCAGAGCAGATCATCTTGCCCGTGACAGCCATTGTATAGTTTCTGTATAGGGACCACATGACACTGGACAATTTTCCAGTATTCCTGTGCTCTTCACAGCCTTCATAGACCACTGCACAATGGCTCACCAGCCAACCCAAGTCCCAGACTTGACATCGTCTATCTAATTCTGAGTGCCATGTCTATATTAGTAAGAATGCAGCCCACAATATTGGCATCATTAGTGCAACCTACTCTTTAGGTACCTACAACAGTGCCTATCAGTTGTTACAAACAGAGTGCTGAACTAGAGTTTCAAGAAATGTTCTCATATTATCAAACATCTTTCATTGGATCAGGGCATTCTTTACCTTGCCTTGCTTTAACATTCACAACTATTCCTCTGAGCACAGCAACATTGGAATCTAGGACATCATCAGTGCAGCTTGCAGTGCTCAGCTTAGCTCATATTAGTGACAACCTTACAGCATAACAGGACTATTGTGATGTTTTTTTGCACTAGGAAGCCATTTAACATGCCCAACATTATAATGTGCCTTCTGTGTTGCAATGACGTTCTGATGTTCATGACAACGTGAGCACATTTCTCACCTTGTGCATGGATCATCCACAATAGGTGGGATGAATGACCATGAGAGTGGGTGGCAGATGGGGCAATGCAGTTCCCTACTGGACTCCCTGTAGAGATGTGAGGCAGGAAGACAAACACATTGGTCTGGGAAAAGACTGTAGTGAAAGTTTTAATGGGAAATATATTAAGAGCAAAGGGACAGTGATACTGTACGTACATTATCTTCGGATACTTATTAGAAATTCTCTCCAAATGTGTGTGCACATTTCTCCTATGTGTTTCAGTTGTTTCTACTACACTATTTTCTCCTAGCCTCTTAATTTCAGAGGTAATCAGCTCTCATATGTCATAAAGTAAAGCATAGAAACCTTATTCTTGCTGACTATTCTTCATAAATCCCCCTCTCTCCCAGTATTCAAAACACAGCTCCATAAATAATTGTAAACACTTAAATTATGCCAAGAAACTACTAATAAGGAAAACAATGCAATTGTCTCCAGTACACCATCTCATGAGGAGGAAGAAAAATAGTACATCGAAAAACGGTATCTGTACATTTGTGATGGCTAATCTCCAATTACAGTCAGGATTTTGACAGAGTCAGGTTTAATAGATACTTGCATTAATTAGCAAAGTTGTTTTGTAAGCTCTATTACTGCAATGCCAGTCATGTCATCCAGCCATAGATACTTAGCCTTAGCTGTGGTAGCTATTATAAATGTAAAAACGTAGCTTTGAATATAAAAGGAGTGATCAAAACACTAATTTTTCTGAACACACTAGTTACAAGACACAGACATCACTTCTCTTCAAGAATAAGTTATCAGTGAACATATATGTCTAATAGTATATACCTAGCAAATAATGTCATAAAGATAAGTAATATCTTCACTGACTTTGCCACCCACAAAAAAGCAAAATCCTGGAAGTTATTTCTACAAAAGGAGTTCAGAAGACTTCTTGTGTTGGTGATATGAGGGCTATGTAGCACTGGAATGGAGACAAGGAAGGGTCTGAATGGGTGAGAAATTTGACTAATGAAGGTTAAAGCAAGGAGGGTTACAGGAACGTTGGATATACTGCAGGGAGAGTTCCTGGCCACAGTTTATCACTGGTCATTCTTGCAGAAAAACAGCTTGTTTCTTGTCATTCCCATGCTGAAATCAGCAAATTGGTTGCAGCTCAGCTTGTATATCACATGACTGGTTTCC